>NC_054376.1:105168227-105405727 GCF_017654675.1 Xenopus laevis
ATTGAATAAAAATCGTTCGATCGAATGATAAAATCCTTCAATTCGAACGATTCAAAGGATTTTAATCGATCGAACAAATGATTTTTATTCAATCATAAAAAAACTTAGAAAAGTGTTGCGGAAGGTCCCCATAGGCTAACATTGAACCTCCGTACCGAAGTATGTAGTCAAAGTATTTTTTAAAGAGATAGTACTTCGACTATGGAATGGTCGAATAGTCGAATGATTTTTAGTTCGAATCGAAGTCGAAGGTCATAGTAGCCTATTCAATGGTCGAAGTACCCAAAAAAATACTTCGAAATTCGACGTTTTTTTCATTCGAATCCTTCACTCGAGCTTAGTAAATGTGCCCCCAAGTGTCATACTTACTCAATGATTATTTATATCATCTGCATTGCACTTACAAATTGTAGTAGGAATGTTTTGTTTAAGCAAATAAAACACATTTAACTTTTGTTGAAACAAAAAGAAAGTTTACAAATAGAAATTCAGTATCCCTTTAAAGGAGCAGTTCAGTGTAAAAATAAAAACTGGGTAAATAGAAGCCTGTGCAAAATAAAAAATGTTTCTAATATAGTTAGTTAGACAAAAATGTAATGTATAAAGGCTGGAGTGACTGGATGTCTAACATAGCAGAACACTACTTCCTGCTTTTCAGCTCTCTAACTCTGAGTTAGTCAGTGACTTGAATGGGGGCCACATGGGAAATAACTGTTCAGTGAGTTTGTAATTGGTCCTTTGCACAGCCTATCTATTTACCCAGTTTTAATTTTTACACTGAACAATTCCTTTAATAAATAATGAAGACTTGTTCAGAAATTACAATATTTACTTCATGTCACTGGTAATTTAGCACCCTGACATAAGGCTCACATATAGTATTGGAAATATTAGAAATGGCCATTGTATTGAGCCTACATTCTAATAATGGTCCGGCTAATTACTTAACTGTTTATTTTTAAGGGCCTGCCACACTTGAATCAAAATACAAATGCCACCGAAACAAAGAAGGAAACATTTACACATATTCTGGGCACAATTGCTAGATTTAGATGGTTCCGCACTCCGGTATATTTAAAATTCCAAATCTTTATTCGTCCATAGGTAAAAAAAGACACGTTACAGAACGTTGCTTGACACGTTTTTTGATGGATCATACTATCTCCAGGGACGTGGAGCTTCTATAGGAGCTGCGTTCTCACCGTCCAATTTATACATGGGGTGGTGGGAGCGCAATACAGTAGAATAAAGGCAGCGCACTCCTGAGTTTCAAAAATTGATCGTTTGTCTCCAAGTTGCTTAAAAAAAATGTTATACTTTATTTAAACATAGTATCAATCTAGTAAACATAGCGTCTGAGGTCTGACGCGTTTCGTGATACAACACTTCCTCAGAGACCTCATTTCCTGTTATGACACAATAGATTTAAATACCCCCCAACACACCTGTGTATTAATTAATTAAATTCATACAATTTCATGTTACATACTTAAATATACATCTGTTAAAAAATCACGTCAGTTTAATCAATTATGAGAAACATTTAAAAACAGAACAGTTCAACCTAGTTAATTCCTGATTATGACTACATATAGATATAATTTACTTCAACTTCCCATTTCATATCTTAAATATATATAAGGGATATTTATGGCATTCAATTCATTTACTCGTTTGTCTTATGATTCAGTTTAACTTAGCTCAATTGTTAATTTCATGGAGACTCCAAAACACTTGTAACTAATTCATTTCAACTTACTAAAGTAGCAATTCCAAACAATATACATTAAGTTCCAAAGGAAATATACAATGTTATTCTTTAAGGATATTAACTTTAGAAATGGCAACTAATGTCAAAAACTACCACATGTCTACACGTTTCGGTCAACAACGGGCCGTCAACAGGATCATCGCGATCGATGTGGACCGAAACAAGTAGACATTTGGTCGGAGGAGGAATTAAGGTCTTCTAACTTTTATGAAAATTGTGCCGTGAGTGCTTTCTGTTCGTGAACTATATATATATATATATATATATATATATATATATATATATATATATATATATATATATAAATTGCACGTGGTACCGGCACTGACAGGGTTTGCATGAAAATCAATCGTTCAATATGGTTAAATAGGAAAAAAAGGTTTATTGAATTCGACGTTTCGGTTCCCCACAGGAACCTTTCTCAAGGGCAAACAGTGCTACACAGGAAGTGAACAGTTTAAATACACAAAAGGGCGCCAAACCAATTGCTAGGCAACCCACAACTCCACCCCCACCCCCAAAGGTAATAGAATCCAGGTGTGACAAATCAATGTGCACAGAAAACAGTGTGTGGATATATATACCAAAAGGATATATAAATGAAAAGAAGAAATTCCTTTTAATTGAAAGTAGTAAGAGAATAGATAGTAAGAGAGGAAACATGCACACTGGTCGTAACAACGGGCCTTATGTTATGCGACCTTGATTATAGGCCCACTCAAGCATAGAATCCAAATGCCAAAGCAGACCATCTGGTGGGTTTTTGGAAATGTACTATCTTATCATAAGTAGTATATAGGCTGCAACAATGTGCCAAGCCCTGATACTGTAGTGGTGGGTGGGTCAACCATAGGAACTAACCCCGGGTATGAGCAGTATACTCTGTCTTAATTAGCCGTCTGCGTGTCCACCGCAGAAGCATATTAGACACCAGCCTTATATCTCCTATCTGACTGCCCCTTGGCCAATGTCCTGAGTAGGTGTTTAGAGTCCAATGCCCGTCCCTACAGAAGCTAAGGACCAAGCATGGACCAGCAACACCTAAGTCCATGACACCATGGTTGGCACGTATTCTCTCTAGGTGGCCCATAGCGGGGTATGGGGATTTAGGCTAAAGTATTCATGCCATCTACCACTACCCACATGCCGGTACCCACTGTTATGAACAAAACAACCACTACCAGAAAGGTCATCGTGAAAGTAACACATGCGTTGAGTGCCTAGTCCTAGTATATTTACCGGAGACCACTTACATGTGTCCGAGACCAGTTATAGTGCATATGGAGATGTAGAGTATGTGCATATAAAAAAATAAACTAAAAACAATAAGTAAACTGCTAGTGAACCAGGGCAGATGCCAAAAACAAATCAGTTAAGTCATATCAAAGTCCGCAGAACAAGATATAGTGGATAAGTTAGTAGAAGCAACCCAATGGTAGTGACTCATTCAATCCCCTCGGGGACAGAGTGTTCAATCTATTATTTAATCAGAGCACCCAGGTTTTTTGATGTATTTGAAGGTGCGCAGCTTGTACCCACCTTTCCCTATATATATATATATATATATATATATATATATATATATATATATATATATATATATATATATATATATATATATATTCCTCCTCAGACTGGAGCACTCATACAATAAAGGCCGACTGCCTGGGTGCAGGTTAAGAATAATGTGTACAAAAGAGTGTACTACACAAAAGCCATGAATATACTGTAAATTATATCTTTTTAAATGACTTAGTGATGTCATCACTTATATCCTTATATTTTACAATAAGGGGTACTTTATTCACTATATATAGAACCATTCTGTTAGGAACCTCGGACATAAATAATCTCCATCCTGGACTTTCCCAGGTATCCTGTAGTAACCTCACCACAATATATATATATATATATATATATATATATATATATATATATATATATATATATACTCATTTTTGCAGCTGGAGCACTCTTAATCCATTAGACAATTGCCCGGGTGCAGGTTATAATAAATCATACATAGAACAAACAAAAAACCGCACGCACAGGACTTATGTGGTGCAAAAAAATAATAAATCTTTTATTTTTTTGCACCTCATAAGTCCTGTGCGTGCGTTTTTTTGTTTGTTCTATATATATATATATATATATATATATATATATATATATATATATATATATATATATATATATATATATATATATATATATAGTCCAGAAATAAAGGAAAGCACTCACGGCATAAAGGTTGTTAGAAGTCCTTTACTGGATCATACAGACATCTACGCGTTTCGGTACCTCAACGGATCCTGATGATGGTACCGAAACGTGTAGATGTCTGTATGATTCAGTAAAGGACTTCTATCAACCTTTATGCCGTGAGTGGTTCCTTTTATTTCTGGACTTTATATTGAATTTATTTATCACCCGGAAAAATTACCGAATGGCGGAGGTGAGTGCTGCCAACCAGGGCAGCCATCAGGCAAAATTACCGAATGGCGGAGGTGAGTGCCGGCAACCAGGGCCGCCATCAAAAATCGTAGGGCCCCATATGAAAAAATTTCCTGGCCCCCCTGGGCTGTGCACACCACAAGCCCCACCTACAGGTTCCCACATGATAGTAAAAAAATATTGGTGGTTGGGGCCCCCCCATTGAAAAAAACATTTGTGGTCAGGGCCCCCCATTAAAAAATATTGGTGGCTAGGACCCCACATGGGGAAAAATTGGTGGCCAGTCCCCCCCCCCAAAGTTATAAGAAAATTGGTGGCCAGGGCCCCCCTTAAACATCCATGTAAAAAAACTTGCATCCCCAGAAGTTTAAAAAAAATGGATGAGCTGGAGGAGAAGTTCAAACCTCAGCTATCCAATCCCTGAGCAGCTCAACCGGGACTTAAACTCAGTGACCAATAAGGGGAAGTAATGGACAGAAGATACCTCCCCTTGTGCTCCCACCCTGCCTTCCCAAAGTCAGCAGCTCTCAGAAAGCAGGGGGCCCGGCTAATCAAGAAAGTGCGGTGTGGCCCGGCCCCCCTTACCCTCGGGGCCCCCTACAACTCTCCCCCCTGTCCCCCCTGATGGCTGCCCTGCCGGCATATTACACAATTCATTCAGCCAGGCAAGGGTGTTATAGTAATCTTGCCTGGCAGAATTAAGACATGGCAGGAGACATGAACTCAGATCATTGGCTGCATATTGGGCATTTTCAAGCAACAATTAATACTATTGTCATAAAATATGAAAATGCCATTACCAGTGGCAGAACAGACAACTAAAATGTTAACATGGTATCTCATGAAATATCTATGTTTAGCTATAAAATGCAGTTTTGTTTAGCAGGGCAGAAATGCATTGGTGAAGTTCTGATCCACGGAGATCTCATCATTCCATTTTGTAATAATGTATCAGAGGAATGTAAGCAAGTCATATGCCTAATGTTGCTATACAGGAAAACATGAAGCACTAATTCAGATACAATTTCAAATAAATATTGGTAAAACAGGTTAACCCCTGAGCAATTTGGGGGCCTGAAAAATAACCCGCTGTGGGGCCCAGTAGTTTCTAGTTATGCTACTGAATATAATGGCACTATGAAAAGATACAAGAGTATAAGCAAGACATACTGCAGCCACATGGAAAGATATAAGGGTATATGAAATACATACAGCAGCCACATGGAAAGACATAAGGGTATAGGAAAGACATACCGCAGCCATATGGAAAGAGACAAGGGTATAGGCCAAGGATGGGCAAAGGTGACTGAGCGCCCTAGGCAACCCGACTAGAGCCCTCGCTCCCCACCTCAGTGTGTTCATGCGATAATATCTGTGCATCTATGTGGTAGACAGAAGACCCTTTAACAGGTAGCTGTCTGGCACCCCCATATTGTTCTACCTGCCCCTAGTTCCAGCCCTGATGTAGGCAAAACATACAGCATTTCTATGGAAAGAGACAAGGATATAGGCAAGACATGCAACAGCCTTATGGAAAGAGATAAGGGTATAGGAAAGATATACAGCAGGCCTATGGAAAGAGACATGGGTGTAGGCAAGAGGTACAGTAACCATATGGAAAGAGACATGGTATAGGCAAAGATATTTGAACAGATTGAACAGGTTCAATGATTGAAAAGTGTAGGATGTATATGAGCATTTCTCATGATTTTTGATAGAGGAACATTTTTATCTACCTTACAAAGTTGTCTTTACTTCTCATTTAAGACACCAGTGATACTGTATATATTTTAATTACTTTGCAGCCTGTTGTTTTTCACTTCAGTGGACAGCAGGAAAAAGGGCAACTGTCCAAGCAAATATCCCAGGAATAAAAATAAGATGTCCTGTCAGTATTTCTGTATACTAAGATTATAGATGGCAGAATTGCAGATATATAGATGTTTCCATGTATAATATCACAGTAAATGTGATTGCAAACTTAAAATCATAGAATTCGATGGGAGAAATGGAACAGCCAATCTAGTTGGCCTGTTAATATTGTCCTAATTGGTTGTATCAAATCCCATGCATTTGTATTTAATTTAATGTGTTAATTGACCAAAATGAAAACCCAACGATTCCATAATGTGCTCAACTAAAAGGTAACATGCACTCTATATTATGCTAATGTCAGATAAGAGTCTTAGATAAATGGGTGTTAATATCCACCTATCTATTACTACAGCTGCCTAATTCTGAAGCATAAATATGTATAATAGTGTAATACAAAATACTTGTTTATAGAAGCACCGTATCCTTTAAGAGGCCCCCTCAGTGAACAGAATGGTTTGGATTGTCAATGCTTTCACTCGAAAAAAGGAAGGGGCTGTCATATTGAATAAACTCAACATTTTTGGATTTCTAGAAATGAAAATAAGGTACTGCTGAAGTCAGGAGGCATACAAGTGCATATAATGGCATGGTGATTTATAAACCACAGACAAAGACGCATACATAATGCAGATGTGATATCTGTACAAAATTGTAGGACCCAGTGACTTGATAGGTGGAAGCCGAACAAATTGTACTTTAAAGGTTAAATGGACATGAAATAGTTTCTCTGCTTCTAAGTCTGGAGTTTTTTCCTCCATGTTTAGGGCTTGCTGGATGAATTGCAATGTTTTAGATTAAGAAAGTAAATGATATTGGTTAATTGTCTGCAGCAAATCATTGTTGTTTTCAGAAAGGGTTTTTAGTGATTTATGTGTCCTTGGTCGGGTCACTAGGTGCTTCAGGTTCCTCCTTTGTTCTTTTGTGAGTCACACACATTTCTAGTTGGATATGCAATATACTGTATAACTGGATAAATGGATAATGGCTTTGCTGTTGCTTTGTTGGAAGACAAGGCACAATTGCTGTTTTCCTGCCAGTTGCCAGCTGTGGTCTTTATTATGGAGGAAGGTATAGAATCTGGTAGAATGCCAGAGACAATTTTTGTTTTTCAGTGATTATCTCAGTGATTTACTGTCTTTTTACAATTTTTTTCAAAATTTAGGATGTTAAAATGAATCCAACCCTTTCAGGGACTCTAACCAGTGGCGGAACTACTGGGGGAGCAGGGGGTGCGAGCGGGCCATGGCCCACACCCCCTCAGGGCCCCCCGGCAGCCCGCGCGCCACTAAAATGCGGGTTGAAAAATTGCGTACAGAGGGGGGCGGGGGTCCGGCTGCGCGTCACACACCAGGGCCCGCCCCCATCTAGTTACGTTACTGACTCTAACTTCATAATGTGTTTCTACATTTGGGGAGAAGGGGGTCACATTGGGGAGTTCTCACCTCAGAGCAATTGTTTTGGTCAGCCTTATGTCATTGCCCTGTCCAAGAACCATCAGAACTACGCAGCTGAAGGACAGACCCTTGCATGAGAATCCTCCATTCATTTCTTTCATTTCTGCCCCTACCACCTTTGCTTTTTTCCTTCATGAGTTCCTGAAGGTTTTGGGATTCAATCTAAAAGTGCGTTTATATTACACACTTAAGTCACCCTTTGAGGTCTATTGTTTGTTCAGACTCCATGTTTTTTCAAAAGATTTTTAAAAATTGTTATCGAATATATAAAGAGTTTCAATGTTACTGACCTCAATGACTAGCCCATATTCTCCCATATTCACCTCTGCATCTCTTACGTCAATGCCAGATTGGATTGGAAACACCCTCACAAACCCAGGGCATAATGAAGCCTAGACAACCTACACAGGCCTTGACCCGTCTGTGATAGAAGTTTGACTAAAGCCAAAGGACTGGTGACTGCTGACTGGTCTATATTTTGGCCATCTCTGGAGCTCCTCATCTGTCCATATAATAAATTTCCTTCGGAGCAGTTGACCATCTGCTTAGGGGAACTCCTCACCATGTCTTCTGCCTAGATCCCAGTCTACTTTTATTTTGCTACTGTTCTACGTGCCTGAAAGTAGTCACTTCTGTACTGAAGATAAAAACATGTTGCCTGGAAGTTATGTTCTTCCGCTGGACATAACTGAAGCTTTCCATTTCAAATACTTTGCAGGATGCAAGTTTTTCCTGTGTTTAGAATTGTTTTCAGTGAGTGTTTTCTGTGCGGATGGGTTTTCTATCATTTTTTTGGGGGGGGAGGGGGTAGAACACATATATTATAGATATTCCTGGCAAATCCCCGCTGTAGTAACTAACTTAATGTTTTGATAGCTTTTGTGGTATCACTAGAAGGCTAGGTTCACATAGGTTATAGAGCAACCTAGATATCTAGTTCCCTCTTGGCTGGAACAGATAGATTTCTGAACAACCTTTTGTATTGATCCAAAAATGAAGTTTAAACAAATGAGCGAAGGGTCTTTGCTTGGTACTTTTGAAAATGTTGAGATAACACTGGTGAGAAGTTTAATTTATTTCAATTTCTGCAACCTATTGGCAAGGTACATCATTTTAATGATCTAGTCTCATGCACAGTGTACTGTAACTAGTCTACTCAGTCTTTCTATTTTGCTGATTCTGCCTTAAAATAAGGAGTTATTGTCATAGTTGTGGTTGCATAATTCTCCCAATTACCTTACCCCCCTCCCAAACCATTTCTGCCATATTTCTGTCACAAAATAAGGATCTGAGGTATGATATTGTCTATACAGGGCATTGAATAATGTCAGTGGCCGGGTAAAAACAATGGTGGGAAATGGCAACCATGGAAGGGATGATTTACAGGAAACTTGTAGTATGGTAGTATTTTAATTACAGGCGCAATGTTTTCTCCCATTTTAATAACCCAAAGCAGCCAGTCAGCAGGTAGAATTTATGTGGAGGAACTTCCCACATTTTCCCATTACTATGGATAAATAAATCAATGAATGAATGAATTTGGGGATTTGGAGGGGCATGTGCCACTAGCCTGGAAATTTCTGGAACAGAAAAGCAATTAAATATATAATTTAGGTGACAGACAAGGGACCATCATCCTGGTATTGTAGTCCTCAGTTTGAGCAATAATCTCTTGCAGGTTCTTCCTCCAGACTAAACAGAAACATTCAATTCTTTCTTCTGTACCCACCCCCAAAATAAACTAAAAAAATTAACATTAAATAACCTTGCATGTAGATAATTATATTACCAGAGCACAGATAATCCACCTGCGTAATGAATTCCAGCTATTGGATTCCCTTCCTTCACCCTTCGTTGTGTTTTAAAAGCAGGAATCCATTATGTAGGGCAGTGATCCCCAACCAGTAGCTCGTGAGCAACATGTTGCTCTTCAACCCCTTGGATGTTGCTCCTAGTGGCCTCCAAGCAAGTGCTTCTTTTTGAATTCCAGGCTTAAAGACAAGGTTTATTTGCATAAAAAAACAAGTATACTGCCAAACTGAGCCTCCTGTTGGCTGTGAGAACACATAGAAGCTACCAATACCCAATCACAGCCTTATTTGGAAGCCCCAGGAACTTTCTGCATGCTTGTATCGCTGTCCAATCTTATTTTATACTTGAGTGTGGCTCATGGGTAAAAAAAGTTTGGGGACCCCTGATGTAGGGGATAATCTGTGCCTTGGTAATATAATTAACTACATCACAAGGACCAAACATGAAGTAGGTTCAATGTCCCTGTTTTGCCCTCTTCAGCTCATGAAATAGCAAAATCCATCTTTTTTACATAATTAAAACAATAGGCAAAGCATGTGTTCAGCATAAGCCCTATTCATTGAATTCATGTTAAACAAGGGTATTACTGCCCCTTTATATATGTGTCCTAGTGATGTAAGAGAGCGCATGAAATATCAAGCTCTGTGAGATAAGATTTTAAAATCTCATGCTGAGAATATTGGAAAAATGCTGGGCTATGCAGGCAGATCAGAAACAGAACGTCAAGATTCGAGGAGATTAGTCACCCGGGGACAAATCGCCGCTTCTTCGGGCGACTAATCTCCTGAACTCCCTCCCCGACGGCTAGAAACTAGACTAGAGATGGCACTCGGATCGCTTTGTTTTCCGAAGCCGCCCAAAGTTGCCTCATGAGGAAGATGAGGCAAAGTGAAGTTATAGTACTAAACCACCAATTGGTTACTTACTTTAAATAAATAGTAGCAAATAATGTAATCACTGTGCAATAAAAGCATTAAGGTAAAAATCACATGAAAAGTCATCCAAGAGCTGGCACTGGTTTCCATATGTTGTGAATACGTTACTCAGGGTTAATTTCTCTCCAAGGGCAACTCAGTATCTCTCACATTAGGGTTTCATTAACTCTTTAGTCCAAAAAACTTTTAAAAGTACAATTGTTGCATGTGAGTGGATGCTCCTGGAAACCCATAATAATTGTAGGCCTGTGGCTCTGAAGACAGACCATTAATGAAAAACAAATGTTGAAATATACATAGTAATTAAATTAAAAGGAAATGATCTGTCGTCAGATATGTGAAATTGATTGAAAAAGGGGATCTGACTTCTGTCAGTATTTATAATTTTATGCAAAAGAAAAGAAGGAAAGTATCCACTTTCAATCAAAAAAACCCACCTTTGAAAAAGCAATTTGCGAAACGCGCGTCGGCTTGTTACCTTTTATGCAAACGGTTGATACCATTTTTGGATAAAACCTTAGGGGGGTTCTTTTTAAGTAATTTTCCTGGATAGTGACCTTGATGCTCCTTTTAGCTCTGACTAAGGAGGTTCTAATCTGCATTTTCTTAAACTGTTTTCATTATAAGTGCCCTGGGATTTGTGGTTTTCTAGAAAGTTAGCTCTTCAACATAGCTAGATAAGATAAATTTTGAGACCACAGTCCCAGAAGCACTGACTTCTCCCTCTTTGTGGGGTCCCGCAGTCCAATGATCAGATAGATTACACGGGACTTCTCCACCCATCTTCAATTTCCCTTTCCTACTTTCTCATGGAATCAGAGCTATTAACATTTTGTATTATAATTGAATTAAGAGAGAATTTACTATAAGCTTGTTGGCACTCTAGTGGAGTTTTAATTGATTTTTAATAATCCAATATTCACTAATACAAAATGAACTGGCTATGAATCATAAACTATAAATGATATACAGCAATTAATTGAAAATTAATTTGAATTTATCTTCACCCTATTTAAGCACAAAATCACTTTACAAATATAAATTCAGTTTTTAACAGCCTCAATTGTGGTTAACAAATTCATTTATGTAAATTAAGCACTTGCACTTTGTGGGATTATTTATTAAATGGGAAACAAATATACACAGAACTACGGGATTGAAGGGTCCAGTCCAATACCGAAAGACATAGGGGATAAATATTAACCCTGGGTGTTTTCTTTGATTAAAAGGGGATACTTTCCTTCTTTTCTTATGCATAGAAATATACATAGTATAATATCAGAAACCTATGGATTATCCTTTAGACATCCTGAAGAAATCCTTTAAATGTGGAAAAGTGATTGTCTTACTGTAATGTTTGCCTTACTTAACAGATATGAACAGCACAACCCTGTGCATACTTTGGAATGAGGTATCCAGTATTACGTGCTTGGCAGGAAACATAACACAATGCACTATGATACACAACTCTCCCTACAAACAGAAAACAAGGTAGAAAAACAAAATAAGGAAATGCCAAGGTCTTGCTGAAGCAGGAAAGTCCCTACATGGTCCCACATTTCTGCAGCCAGGTAGCTGGGAGAATCTAGATTAGTGATGGGCGAATTTTATTCGGCAGGCGCGAATTTGCGGCGAATTTGCGCGATTCGCCGCCAGCGAATAAATTTGCGAAACGCCAGCGAAAATTCGCGGGAAAAAAAAACGAGACGCCTGCGTCGTTTTGCGAATTTTTCGCCGTTTCGCGCGAAATTCGCAAATTTTTCAGGGAAGCGAAACGGCGCAAATTCGCCCATCACTAATCTAGATGAAACAAGATGCCATCCACCCATTGTAGCCCTAGCCATTTGTAACCAATGTGTATAAGAAACAGATCCGCACACACACTGATTAATGCAGTCGGGGAATATCCCCTTTTATTCAGCCACCAAACATCAACGTTTCGGGGAGGAACACCCACCCTTCATCAGGATACCTGATGAACTGCAGGATTGGTGAACTACAGGTGTGCGGTAGGAGAATTACATTCTAACCATTTGTAAGCCATCTAGCTTTAAAGGGAAACTACAGTATCAGGAAAATTAAATTGTAATGTAAGCTTCCTCATACTGAAGTAAAAAACTTTCTAAATACAATCAATTAAAGATTCATGTGACCCACTGGCAATATGGTCACAGCAATATATGTTACAGGGATCACAGTATTTCATAACACAGTGGCCTCAACGATAAACATTTCAAGATGTGCTTTGTGGGATTATGGTGAAAATTTTGTATAGGTGAATCTTACTATGAAGTATCACTGATCTTTTCTTACGTACAGTATAATGCTGTATGAATAAAACACAGACACAGTCTCATTAGGACATCACCTGATCCCCAGACTCTGTAGCCTGTTCCTAGCAAGAGCAAGCCACACAAGATATAGTCATATCAGCCAACATTGTGAGCAGTGCCATTCTGGCCCTAGAACTGCTCTTACCTTGTTTACACCTTTTCAACGTACAAAACAAAGACATTCACAGTCCATTTACATCTTAGCATATTCCTAGCAAAGGTATATTATAACAGGTCAACCACCAAACCCATACAATGTAGCAGCACCTTGTTCTCCAGAGTACCAACCTTTGTCCGTTTATTATGGTTGTCTTTGAAAGGGCAAGTCAGGGAGTGCTACTGTTGGATTGGCATTTAATACTGAAGATGTCCAAAAACGCTCTGCCCATTCGGTTCAGGATACTAGTGCAACTTTCCTCTTACAGGTCACCAATTTCCTGATTATTTATGCTTTATGTATAAGACAAATGAGGAGAGCACTCATTAAGCATCAATGCTGTGTTTACTTTATTTAATGCCGACCACCAGTACACGACATGTTTTGGGCTTCTGTGACCTTTATCAAGTGTTGGATTGGCATTTATCCATGGAGTCCAAATATTGTCAAATTTTGAAGGAACGCCCCTGGCTACATATGTCAGTTTTGTGAGTGGTAGTGTTTTATTCACCAGTGCTATCCAATTTACCAACTTTGGTGACTCAGGACTCATCCACTTTATGGCAATCGATTTTTTTTTGCATAAAACAAACATGCTCTCATTAGTTTCCTAGAACCATTTCGGGAATGAGATCATCAACTACCCCTAGGAGACATTCTTCAGGGGACTTAACCCTAGGCAAGGCCAGATGCTCATCCATGTACCCCATCACATCGGACCAGTATCTATTAATGTGTATACATTCCCACACCATATGTTGAAAACCAGCATTCACTTCCTGACACTTTGGACACTCAGCATTGGGTAATCTTCCTATGATTTTCAGCTTAATTGGTTTAATATACACTTTGTGGAAGAATTTAAATTGTATAAAACGATCCCTGGTGGCAATCAAAAAATCATATATATTGTTCATCATTTAGAGTGTTAACCAACTTATTCCACTTGTTTTTTGCTTTAGCAAATGGGGTAGGCGTAGCCTGAGCAAGTAATTTATATAGTTGGGAAAGTAGCTTTTCAGTTGTGGGATCCCATAGCCTGGCTTAGTGTAGTGGGTAGTTAGTGGCTAGTTTTGCCCATCTCCAATTTGAGGGATCCGAACTGCACCTGGAAAGCGTGTTGTATCTTAAAAATTGTATGTTTTGGTTCCCTACTCCCTACTTTGAGTGTTTCAAATTGGGGGAAGTTCTCCTCTATTAGTAGATCGGATAGCCATTTCACTCCAACATGAGGCCAATAGTGGCAGTCAGGAATGTCCAGAAACTGCTGAGCCAAATAGCTATGGCGAGAGGTTCTACAGCTAATGCAAATAATAGGGGGGACAGGGGGCAACCCTGCATGGTACCCCTGCCCAGACCAATTTTATCAGATAGGATGGTATTTACGCGGATGTGTGCAGTAGGTTTTTGGTACAGTAGTTGAATCCAGGCAAAATCCCAGCTAACTGATTTGAACACTTTTGTTATATCGAGAGGTGCTAACAGGCCCTGTGTGTTAATTTAGAGTATTGCAGGCGAGTGAACAACCTTCTCAGGTTTAAAGATGTGTTTTTTTAGCAAAATAGATAGTCCATAAAAGCTTTTCTGTCCCCACCAGCATGATGCCACTTTTCTAAGGGGTGCAAATAATAAATTGCTATTTTTTTGGTCTTCTGTGATTGGACAAATGTTTTACTTTATTTCCTATGCATGAATATTTTTTTAAAATAAAATTTCCCATCATTATTACACACTTCGGCACATGTACTGTGCATATGTATTGTGTGTCTGCAAGTGCAATTGTGGTCCCAGGCATTTCCCAGCAGCATAACATCACTTAAATCACTTGCTTCAAAATGCACTTCCAGGTAGTCACACAGTCCTTCCTGCCTTCTCTTTCCAAACTGAGTTCTGTTGTGTCTATTAATGCCAAGGAACTCCAGAGCTGCTGTCATCTCCAGGCTCCAGGCTTCATGGTTCCCTGTTTCAGCTGCACCAGACAGACAAATATTCGGAGCAACTGTGCCCAATTTGTGACAAAGTGCATGTGTAGTTGCATTAACTTTACTGAATTTTGGTTTACCCAAGAGCATCACTCATTTGCCACTGCAAGAAGACAGTCGAATTCTGGCATTGTGGATAAAAAACATGGTGATTGCATTCAAAATTGTACTTTGCTCACTGCTCTTGCAGACATACATGTGCCCTCTTATGTTTGAATCCAGTAAGCAGAACACATCCTGTGCTTTCAGATTTAGTTTTCTATTTGCTTCTAATTCCTTGAGGCCGGTTTTGGAGCCTTGTTTACATGGTATATACGAGAGCCATGTAACCTCTAGTTCAGGTTTAACCACAGAATTATAACTCTTTTCTGCTCACTGACTTGAACAAACAGAATGCCAGGATTCCCTGCTACTACAAGTGGTTGCAGCATTGTATAAAAGAGGATTTTGAGAAACCAGCAAATTATTATTAATGTTACTTTCCTATCTTCCTGTTTTGCCCCTCATGTTGTGTCTTGTTGTATAACGTGCCTTGTACAATGTGCTTTACAAAGGATGTGGGGATTGCTCTTAGGCACTTCCAGTCTATTCTATAGACGAATACCAGTATTTCTGTGGAATGCCTCAAGGGACCTCCAATCTGAAGTAATTATTACCCCTCCACTGCTTGAAAAAGCAGCAGCTATTCTTTGCCAGTGAAAATGCAGGGCTTTGGCAGCACATTGCTCCAGAGGCTCCCCCTCAGTGCAAGGCAGGCTGCTGATTGCCAACACACAAATAGCTTTATGCAGAAGCAAAATTATAGTGATTGCACTGTGAAAAGATTTTTGTGTCTATGTATATTTCCCTACATATAGGCATGCCTTGCTCTGCACAGGATGTGTTGTTTGACCCATGTTTATTATATCTGTAAAATATGTTTTCATAGCATAAATGTATTGGTTGGAATATCTTTATGAACTGTTTTTGTTATTGTGGCTTGAGGTTTTTTTTTTAAATGCAATGAATGAGACTTAAGGGCTCATTTACTGAATTGCAAGTGTGAATACAAAGCTGACACAAAACTGAAAAGAAAACTGATTGCATTTTAATAATGTTCATAAAGGTAAATGTGCCGATACATATGCTTTAGCATCCTATAGCAAACAGCAATGTACCCATTCAGTCGGTTCTGAGTTTTGTGGATGGATGCAAAGGAAATATGGAATTAACACCAGCCTGGACCTGTTGGTAACTCAAGGTTTCCTAAGTGTGTGGCCTCTACACCAGCAACTGACTTGTGTCATTGTGCCCAGTAAATTAGACATCAATGTACTTTCAAAAAAAAATAATAATTAGACATCAATGGTGTTACTGACACTGCGCTGGAAGTGACACCTTCTCAGATAAATGCAGTAAGATTTGCCAAAGCACACTCTAATTTAGCTCTGGAACACTGAAGACAAAATGCTACATTGTTGGTAACAAACTATCAGGCTTCAGTAGCAGGCCTGATAAATAATAGCCTCCCCTATGCCTCTCACTGGAAACTCAACGACCCAGTTGGAAAATAAATGAGCCCAGATAAAGAGTAGCAGAGGTGCCATTAATAACAAGTTTGCCAAAAAGAAAAGGTTTATTTTAACTTGTATTGATTCTGGGGAGAATTCTTTTCTTTTGTAATATAAACATATTAGCCAACACATTCATACTGAGAATGTAGTAACTGTGAATTCATTATTAATATAAATAGAATTCGAGCAGATATATTTTAATTTTAGTCTTTAAACATTAATTTTAATTTCTAATTCTATTCAAACTTTAAACGTTAATCTTATTTCAGGTTTGTTATACCTTGATTTTATTTGCATTTACTGTGTTGTAATTAAGATTGTTTTTATTTAGACAATGGTTTGTATAACATCTCACATATTATGACATCACCAATTAATTGTTCTATTGTATTGGTACTGAAAAATAACTTACTTTAATGTAATCTGTTGTTAATGATCAATAAAAAGAGATAAACCAGAATAACAAGTTTGGAGGAACAGGTTGAGACAAAATTGTAAATGGAGCCAGGCAGGGGTCAGAACCAGAGTCAGCAGCAGTCGAGGAGAATCCAAAGGGAAAGTCATGGAAACAGGCCAATAATCAAAACCAGGAGTTGAAATCAGGAAAGCTCAGTGTCAATCAGGTCACCTCGCAATGGAATGAGGGCCTCGACATCTGTATACAAAATGTGTGAATGCGTTGGAATGTGCACAGGAGTGCGTGAAAGTGTGCACAAGCAGACATGTACACACAAGAACACAAGGTGCAAATTCACCTTCATTTATAGACAGCACAAATTAGTGCATGGTGTGATACGACTAACACAAACAAGATTTCCATCCAAATATTGCAAATTTTGAAAAAGATTCTATTGCATCTGTTAGAAGCATATTTTAATGAATAAAGCATCAGAGAGTTAATTGTATGGTCCTCATTAGGGATAGATGAATCTGACCCGATTCTGCCCAAAATTTGGCATCTATGGGCGACAATTTTTGATGCACAACAATTTTTTTCACCCTTTGGGTGTCATTTTGTGTCGAAACTCGCCCAAAATGTTTGCTCACTAGTCTCCATTTATACTTATACATTGTTACCATATCCCACCTCTTTAGTGTACAAGCTTGGCTAGCCATTCTTCATAACTGAAACTTTCTACACTTTGGCAGTTTTGTATCTCTTCCCTGGACTTCCTTTCTAGCACAGAAGACTAAAACTGCACTGCATATTCTATATGAGGCCTTAACTGTGCTGTTTTTATGGGAAGAATTACTAACTTCTCCTAAATATACAAATGCTACCTTTAATAAAGGACAGTAGCTTGCTAGGCTTTCATGTTGCTTATATTGCTTGTGCCTCAGTCTTTCTCCAGCAAGAATTTGCCTGGCTTAATTCCATTACCAAAGCCAACAGACTAGAGTTTAAAACAAACATTTGTCTGCCTCTCTTTTGATTTAAAAATACTTTCTTCTTCCTTCAAATGAAAGTTTTTACATCTTAATTAAGCCTAATAGATTAGTCCTTAATGATTTTACATTTTTCCCTAAAAGAATAGATTTAAAGGGTGCTCCACCCTAGGTGTTATTATATAAAGCAATAAAATCTGATTTCCCATTATACATTTATTTAGCAGTTTAATGGTTTTAATGTTATTTGCAAATTTAATTGTTATTAAAAGCAGCATGTATCTGCTGTTTACATTTCTGACTCTGACCCCTGAAACTATGGAGCTGATTAATAGAACATGGCAGTGATTATTTAAAAAACAAATTATTTGCATTGAGCATGTTTTTTCCATTATCAACTTTTATTACATTCCCTCATTAGTCTGACATAAACATTTTCAGATGATCCAATAATCCGCATGTTACCGTATATACTCGAATATAAGCCAAGTTTTTCAGCATCAAAAATGTGCTAAAAAAGTCTACCTCGGCTTATACTCGAGTCAGTGGGCAGTAGCTGAGATTGCAGTCACTTTTAATCATTCCTATACCAACAGCTTATACTCGAGTCAGTGGGCAGTAGCTGAGATTGCAGTCACTTTTAATCATTCCTATACCAACAGTTCGCTTGGGGAGAGACTGCAATATCACACAGCGCCCTCTGTTGGTTATATGAAACAATAACAGTGACTGCAATATCACACAGCGCCATCTGTTGGTTATATGAAAGATTAACAGTGACTGCAATATCACATAGTGCCCTCTGTTGGTTATATGAAAGAATAACAGTGACTGCAATATCACATAGTGCCCTCTGTTGGTTATATGAAGGATTAACAATGATGGCAATATCACACAGCGCTCTCTGTTGGTTATAAGAAAGATTAACAGTGATGGCAATATCACACAACACCCTCTGCACATGGTAGTGGGACAGTGGGACAATGCACACAGTAATCCGTTTGGCAATTTTGCAAAGAAGTCCGGTTGATCGCTGGGGGGGTCGCTTTGGCGGAATGTGCGCTGCTTGGAGACAGGGCTGTAGTCGTGTCTAGGCTTATACTCGAGTCAATACGTTTTCCCAGTTTTCGTCTGTAAAATTAGGTACCTCGGCTTATACTCGGGTCGGCTTATACTCAAGTATATACGGTATGTGGAAAAAGTTGGGTGGGTTGGGTTGCTATTAACTGTCTTCTGATGGCCATGAATAATATCATATTTCTGCTGCTGGTTTCAATATTGCACAGTAAATTGTTCAAATCTCACTATAACCATTAGTGGCAAAGTGGCACATCATTGTAATATGTAATTATTTGCATATTCACAATTAATGAATAGTCTCTGAAATATATTTCATTTTCAGAACTGAATAATTGTACTCTATCTTGCGTGCCCAATGGTGGTTTGAAAATCTGCAGGACTATCAGACGGCTCTGAAATTAGAACAGTGTTTATTTTCTGCACCATACAATGGATTTGGTTAACATCTCAAGCACTCATATTTATTTAGCAATGGGAAGCGTTAGTTTATCCTGCTGTTTGATTTAGGGAATAAACACTTGTAGGAAAGACCTGTTGCAGTAAACATAGAGAATTGGAGAAATGCCTTGCTGTAAAAAATAGACAGATCTACATTAACTGTATAGGTAAATCTGCCTGTTCCATTCCCATATGTACAACATGCCCTAGGGTTTCCGACTTTATGTCCACCAGTGGTGCCCAGCCAGTGGCTAATGAGCAACATGTTGTTCACCAACCCCTTGGATGTTGCTCTCAGTGTCCTCCAAACAAGTGCTTATTTTCAATTTCTGACCTGGAGACAAGTTTTGGTGGCATATATACCAGGTTTAGGGCCAAACAGAGCCTTCTGTAGCCTGTCACTCCACACAGGGCAACTGAATAGCAAATCAATAACCTAGAAACTTTTTTCATGCTTGTGTTGCTCCCAAACTCTATTTAGATTTGAACGTGGCTCAAGGGTAAAATATGATTGGGGACCCCGGTCCTAAATAGACAGAATACATATCCAGAGGCTTGTAACCTCCCCATCCTCCATTTGACTGTTTTGATCAGTTGCGCTAAAAAAGTAACCCCCCACACACACAAGTTATAAAAAAAATTGGCGCCAGGGCCCCCCATAAAAGTTTTTTTAAAAAAGCATTGGTGCCAGGGTCCCCCTTACAAGTAAAAAAAATTGGGGCCCCAAAAAAAATTGAAAAAAAAAACATTGGCGCCAAGGCCCCCCTTACAAGTTAAAAAAAAAATTGGGGCCCCAAAAAATACTTTTTAAAAAAATATTGGTGGCAAAGGCCTTTAAATTATTAAAATAATACATTGGTGGCCAGGGGGATTAAAAAACTAATTGGTGTTCAGTAGAATTGAACTCATGGCTTCAGGACTTCAACTTTGCCTCCTTTTGTGACTTTGGGTCTTTTCGCCGCTTCAGGACTTAAATTTTGGCTGTTTTCATGACTTTGAGTCTTTTTGCCGCTTCGGGAATTTTCGGCACTTCCGTATTTTCGGCTGTTCAGGATTCAATGATGGGCACAAATATTCGGTGCTTGCAAGGGGGGCCCGGCTCCTCCTTCATGCCCGGGGACACTTGTCCCCCTTGTCCCCCTGTCACCCCCTGATGGCGGCCCTAATTATGTGCATCTATATAAAAGAAGAAGGCACCCCTTAGTAATTATAATCATATACAAGAGTCCTCTGCACTCAACCCATTATCAATATATTTAAGACACTGAGACATTTTGTGCATACTGCTACTAAAAAATGCCTTACCCTTTAAACAAAACAGGGATTGTCTGTCCATATATTGCAATATATTTAAGCTGGCCAACTACGTCAAAGTCATCCCATATCTGGCCAGTCCTACACTCAAATTGCATCTGATTCATTAAGAATTCTATTGCTTTATTATATATTTTACTAAGGGACTAAGTTTTGCCTGCAACTTACTCGCTGCTTTCAAAGTAAAACTCCCAAACTTGGCTGCCCTTTTATTAGACACCAGTGGGATCACCTGACTATAGCTGGGAGGGGTGGGAGCTACAACATGGAGCTGGTCACTGCTCCTGTATAAACTATAACAAACAAGGGAAAGTTGTGCTCACCACTAATTTTTAAAACCATTAGGCAGGGGTGCAATGAGGCTGTGACCACAAAATACATATAGTCAAATACAAGAGTCCTCTGCACTCAACCCATTATCAATATATTTAAGAGAGAGACATTTTGTGCATACTGCTACTGAAAAATGCCTTACCCTTTAAACAAAACAGGGATTGTTTGTCCATATATTGCAATATATTTAAGCTGGCCAACTACGTCAAAGTCATCCCATATCTGGCCAGTCCTACGCTCAATTTTCATCTGATTCATTAAGAATTCTTTTGCTTCATTATACATTTTACAAAGGGACTTGGTTTTACCTGCAACTTACTTGCTGCTTTCAAGGTTAAAAATATGTTTTGCATAGAACACACTGTAAAACTAATGCATTGTCATAAAAATGATATATAATATGTGTATGTTTCATATTTTTGACCAAGAGTTAGCAACATTTTCCTGTGTCCTTCCCCTTTGATGGACACTTTGACTTTACTATCAACAGGAAAAGACATTTGTTACCACAGCATGTGCTTATAAAGTGCCAATAAATTCCTTAATGCACAAACCATAAAAATACTGATCAATATAGGAGGAAAAGAGGGTTCTGCTAGTAAGGTATTCAATATAAAACATTACAAATGTTATATAAACAACATGGCAGCAAGATTTTCATTAAAAAAAAGCTATTCCATTTATTTTAGTGTTCGAGCATAGAGAAGTAAAGGAAGTTTACTTTTCCTGTTGTTTTATATTTCCCTATTCTTTATTTGTAATACAGGTACAATGATTTTATAATTATAATTTTTGTTTTCTCTGTCTCTTCTGCCTTGTTTGAAAACCCCTAACTGCTTGGTCCGTATAATGTCACTTCTTGCTTGTGTGACATCTCTTATCAAGGTTGCCAGTTTTTGGGCAAATTCTTATTAATGGGCGAATAAATCCGAAAAATCACTCGCATCAAAACCGTCGCGCATCAACATTATTCGGACGCCCATTGACTTTAGCGGCAGCATAAAAATTGAGGTGAGCGTCAGAATCAATGCGGGCGTCAAAATTCGCGTTTTACAAATTTTTCGCCATTTTGCAGGAAATTCTCAAATTTTTCAGCAAAGCGAAATTGGACAAATTCGCCCATCACTACAAATTCTTTTTTTGTTGCACATGTCCAGACAAGAAAATACAGTAAATTTCAAATCCTGCCATACTCATATTCCTCAATTCTAAACATAAAAAACATAGTTCTATATAGTTATAATTGTACACTCTATTACTCGTTTTTTTTCACTGTATTAAGAGAACAGCTTTTGGAATGGAGCTGGCATGGGAAATCACAGGCGGAATGTACATGTCACTTGCACTGACACCAACATTAAACAATAAGAGCAAATATAGGTACACACTTTTTAATTTACATATCTACATACCTACAATGTTATGGTTTTGTTTTACAGTCTGTGTGAAAATGGCAGCAAGTGTGTATGTATTAGAGTGAGACAGATTCACTACGAGGCTCCTCAGAGATGGATCAGAATTAGATCAAAAAATCAGAGGAACTGATGGAGAATTCAACAAATGGAGAAGTGGTGAAGAGACCTACTAAACCCTTTGTCCAGACAGGGTAAAAAGAGGTCAGTAATGTGTGTGTAGTACATAATGAGTAAGGATACACAGCTACGGTGAGTAAGGGGCCAAGAATGTCAACTTCTTACAAACAGGGTGTTGCTACAAGTGATGATGAATTGCAGAGACAGCCTCTGTTCAAGTTAAGAGCAGCATAATATCCTATTTATACCAGTCTGAAAGCCCGAGCCTGTTTAATAGCTCTGTATGTAGCTGTGGGAGGAAGAGCACACTGCTGTCAAATAATAATTCCCAAATTGGCCTGCAATGCTGCCTAGCCAAAAAGCATTGCCTTGTCCTCTGGTTTGCTACGTGACTGGGCTTACTGTAAATAGTAGCCTCATAAGAAAGGGACTTTGCATTCAGATCGACAATACTAGCTGTTCTCACTGCATAAACATGTGCGGCTGCTGACATTGAACAAGGCAAGGGGTTTACAGTATCTCCCACAGAACTAAGAGAATTGACCAATGTCCAAATGATGAAGCCCTTCATATATAATATACAGGAGAGCATTGCAAAGCATCCATTAAAATATGTTTATATATTTATCATTCTTTGACATCAGATAGTGGCAGATATAAGCTCCACTGCATTTCTACTGAAAAAAAAAATGCATCATCCTGAATGATTTTTTCCCCTACAAAAAGCCTTCTCCCCATCTTCAAGAAAACACCTCTCCAAGCAATTATCTTACACTTCTAATGATGTCTCGACACAGAAAGCCCAGTATGGATGTGCTTAATACTAGAGTTGCCACCTGTCCAAAGAAAAATCAAGCTGGTTGGTTCAACATTATGGGGGTTATTTACTAAACTCCGAATGCAAAAATCACGATTTTTTTTATAAAATGGGACTTTTAAAAAAAATCACAAATTTTTCGGAATTTATTAAACCCCCGAGGATGGGAAAAGTCAGAATCTGAAAATCCGGTATCTCAGACCTGTCGAGGGAGCATATAAGTCAATGGAGAAGTCCCAATGATTTTTTGATGTGCTCTGGGTTTTTGGCAATAACCTTTAGGGGCAGATGTAAGAAGGGTCGAATATCGAGGGTTAATTAACCCTCGATATTCGACTAGGAACTAAAATCGTTCGACTTCGAATATCGAAGTCGAACGATTTAGCGCAAATCCTGCGATCGAACGATCGAAGGATTTTAATACAACGATCGAAGGAATATCCTTCGATCAAAAAATCACAGGCAAGCCTATGGGGACCTTCCCCATAGGCTAACATTGACTTCGGTAGCTTTTAGCTGCCGAAGTAGGGGGTCGAAGTTTTTCTTAAAGAGACAGTACTTCGACTATCGAATGGTCGAATAGTCGAACGATTTTTAGTTCGAATCGTTCGATTCGAAGTCGAAGTAGTAGTCGAAGGTCGAAGTAGCCCATTCGATGGTCGAAGTAGCCCAAAAAACACTTCGAAATTCGAAGTTTTTTTCATTCGAATCCTTCACTCGAGCTTTGTAAATGTGCCCCTTAGTCTTCTGAGTTTTCAGCCAAAATGTTGAATTTTCAGGGGGAAAGATCTGAAAAAATCGTGAAAATCTTATTTTTCACGTTTTTTTCCCGCACACAAAATTTTTGGGAAAGTGTGCGGGGTTTTTTTCAGAAATTATTGAGATAAATTTGGACTTTGATAAATAACCCCCTGTCTTGGTTATATTGGTTTGAAAAATAACCAAAATTTCCTCCTTGGCTTTTGGCATGCCCTAATAACACTGTCCCACCCACTGCATCACCCCACCCGCCACCTTTCTCCTGTTTCTTCAACAGGCAAAGGGGGCAATCCTAACCCATACTGGTTCATGTATCACTAAATCTGCACTGAAAAATATACTGGGAATGATCTACGCCCTGTTGTATAATAAGATGCTGAAAGTTACTTGGAACTTTAATGACAATAAGTTGTTTTATACAGGTAATGAAAACATTAAGGCAACTTCTAATTAGTGATACACCACATCCACTGGGATGCCATCAAACTCTAGAACTCTAGAATTTCCAGGCAATGGAACACTTCCTTTGAACTACTATGCTTCTGATTAGAAGGACAATGGAATAGCTTATCAAAAATATACAGGATCGTATCAAACCATCCACCACCGATAAACCAAATGACATTTTGAGATGGGAACAAAATCTGCACAATGGATTCAAGTAGCAAATTCAATCTTCAAGTAATCAATATGTAACAACCATCTATAAAACCAATGAAAATATTATACAGGTAGTATAAGACACCTTCCACACTTTACAATCTGTTTCCATTTATTACAACAAACTTCTAGATATGCAATAAAATGTAAGGGATTTATATACAGAACATGCATATATGATGGTCATGCACAATGTATCTTGATTACAACAGATCCAAGAAACTCACGCTGCAGCACTCCGAATCCTGTGAAAGTGGTTTATTATGCCAGCAAGCTTGAGAAAGGGTGTTGGCCCGAAACATTGCCTAGTTTGTTGGCACAATAAACCACTTTCACAGGATTCGGAGTGCTGCAGCGTGAGTTTCAAGTAAAAAAATCCAAACCTTTTAAGTCATTAGACTTAGACATTAGCAATTTTTTTTGTTCAGAACTGACCCAATAGTTTGATATTTCTCAAATGTAAATAGTGTACATGCATTTTAGGGATGGTAGCTAGTAGTTCAGCATTCTGCCAATCTATTATATAATATATCTATTATATTTTCAGAGATTAAATAAATTAAATCACTAAGATAACTGTTGCCATTACTAGCCACTGTATATAAGGATATATTTTAAAGAATACTTGACAACTAGTCAACTATTCTTCTTATTATCCAGTCAAATGGAATTTACTGAAAGACGAGAGGAGTCCTTTATGCCTCCAGGGGGTGCAAAAAGAGGGGCCTATTGTAAATGACCCCTAATGTCTGCTGGTATTAAACATTATGTTTTAAGTTAAAACATAAAGGCAACAGCATGTGAAATAAATTATAATTGCATTTCCTAACAACCCTATTTTTGATCATGGCACGTATTTCAATATTTGAATTACAGGAGAATTAAACAATGGACCAGGTGGCATTTGTCTTCCATCAATTTCCATGTTTCAATAATAAATTTGTTATTGTTGTCTTACACTTTTTTAAAAACTGTATATGTTAGGACATGTTAATCCC
The DNA here is from genome assembly GCF_017654675.1 of Xenopus laevis. NCBI lineage: Eukaryota > Metazoa > Chordata > Amphibia > Anura > Pipidae > Xenopus > Xenopus laevis. The sequence goes on from NC_054376.1 coordinate 105,193,871, forward strand.
CCCTCTGTAAGGCTTTTTATAGCCTTTTCTCATAAAATAGAATGTTAGAAGAAAGGAGCGTAAACTGTGAGTAATATTTGTACATTTAACAGTACATTAAATAAATATTTAGAATAATTCCAGTAATAAATATCAGCTGCTTGGCATCATGAAGTATTTTAAAATGTTTTCCAAATGAATACATTAGATCTAGTTGCAGATAAACTTTGCAAAACCATAAAGCTCAGTATGTAATACAATAATGTATCATCAAATGAACAAGGTGTTATCGTTCTATCCTCTATGACCAGCTGCAAAACAAAATTAAGCATTTTTTTTGTTCAAATTTTAGCAAAATGCTTTGCATAGAGCTGTTGATGCAAAGAAGATTGAAGTACCAGGGAGTTGACTGTTATTATGCACAGTATATTATCCAGTAGTAGAATACCAGGATGGGTATGAACTGAGAGATATATTATTTGTCTTTAGTTATATAGCACCAACATATTACACAGAGGGGGTTATTTATTGGTCTGTTATTTTCTGGTCAGACTTTTAAAGGGAAAAAACAAAATTTTTCTGGATTAAACTTTTTTTTTCGAGATTTATTATTATTAGATTTATGGTGTTAAAAGTCCGAATAAAAAAGTACTTCAACTCAGACCTGCCGAGTTAATGTAGAAGTCATTGGTAGATGTCTCGTTGACATTTTGAAGATAGCCTGATCTGATTTTGTTCCATAATCCAAAGATATTGTGGTTTTGAGCGTCAAATAAGAAAAAACAACCGTTTTTGGCGTCAAAAATTCATATGAGCTGTTTTTTTAACGATTTTATTGAGTCTTTTCCCGCACAATAAATTTTTTGTTAGATGTTCTTGTGCACCAGTGAGTGCTCACTACAGGACAAAAAAATATAGCATTATGCACTTGTTGTTTTTTTGCACTTTTCATCATGCTACATGGTTTGTAAATGGGCTGGATTAGTGGGACCATTGCTCCTTTTATTACATGTGGATTTAATGTAGCCAGTCGTCACCCAGAGTAGGAATGCATAGTGAGTGCACTCTCTATCTAATACCACTAGAGCTATTACACATTAGATTCACTCTCATGTGGTTATTCCTCTTTCACAGGGTGCCTTACCTGAAATTCACAGAGATACATACATTAGGGTACACATCTCATATGAGGACAACTCCTACCCCATACCATGAATATCCACCCTCCTCCTGAAGGGATTCAATCGAAAGAACTTACGCTCTATCCCAGCCCTTTATAATATCTGGAGGATTCACCTGATACTCCTGTACTCCAGCCCACCCATATGGTATGATTGCACATACATTGTAAATACCAGCCCTCCTCTACTTAGGGTCAGTACTCTCTTTGAGAACTACGGTAAATGCCATAGGGGTGGCTACAGTTATGTTAATTCATCATTGAAATTCCAAAATAATATGCCATCTTTAAAACCACGGCTAATAATACTAAACCAATAGCTTGGATGATTTTTTGGACAGACATAATATCAAAGGCTATTGTGATACTAAACTCTATAGTTAGTATAGATATGGGTATATAGAATTTATGTGAAAGTAGGGAGGGGTGTGTGTATTGATGCTGGGTTTTCATTTGGAGGGGTTGAACTTGGACTTTGTCTTTCAACCTGATTTAACTCTGTAACTATGTAACTAATAGAATGCTATTTGGCCTGCTCAACAATGTAAACACAGTCTACAGCATGGTGGGAGGTTCATCCATTATGATACAAAAAAGCTTTGAACATTCAGACGGCCCTGTATTAATTAATCTACTTATTTAGCCTTGAGCACCACAATGTGAATTGCAGTCAAGGTTTGGTAAAAACTTGTTTTAACCAAATGATTGCCTTTTCTGAAGCTTAAGGATTTGTTTATTATTAGCACAATAGATAGGACACCTATCGGCAAAGCAATATTAGTACTTTACCCGCTGTGTATGCATAAAATAAATATATTCATAATCCAAAAATGTAAGGGCTTATCATCAAAGTATTGGTGCAACAGGCCTTCTGTAACATGTAAAAGTAGAGACATTTAACTAATCTCATTCCTGAAAAAAACATTCTATGTAAGAGGATGATAGAGGATAGATAGATGATGGATGATAGAATCTCCAGGATAGTTGTTGGTTAATGAAGGACAAGAAATGCAAATGCTTATCCAAGGCTATTGTTGTGCCCACAGACACATATGGGATATACAACTAATTACGTTCCAACTGTAACTGAAACCTTTTCTACCTGGATATAATTTCCCAAGGGCCAAACTGACTATCATAGGTCACATGATACCTATCTTGGGAGAGAGGAAGCCTCACCTGTGCCTCAGTCCCCTAGTGCTGCTGCATGATATGTTTAGGTGTGGGAGACCTTTACACTGCTCTGGACTTTATTTCACCACTGAGATAATGCAGGGAGACTGGGATTCAGAAGGTTCTTACAGATCTCTATCTCTAAGGAGTGAGATGGAACATGGCAGAGATGCTACATGCCAAGGTATGCACAAATTAAGATTGGGGAGAGAATCTGCCTCATACACACAAAGCTCTTTCAACTGTATAATGAGATTAATAGAGCTCCCAGTGTAGCTGTGTTAGCTGTTCTGTGGATTTTTCTGCTGAATGATAAATGGAAACTATATATTAATTGCATATTGGTGCTATGTGCAAGGTAGCAACTGTATATAGGTGTTTTTCAGTCATTCAGAAAGTGTATGTAGAATGCAAATGCAACAATGGAGACACTTTGCCTATTCACAATTCTACCTTATATTCATTAGAAAGAACATAAGAAAGAAAGCTAATTTTAGATTTCAGAACAAATAGAAATTATGATAATATAAATATGTGTGTGTAGTTTCGGGAACAGGAGACTTTCCTTGCAGAGCAATATAAAGACAGAAATTCCCTGGCAGGCTACCGCCTTTGTACAGGTCAGGGGGATCTGAGGTGACTTCCTTTCTTAGACATTTCTGGCATTGCCTTCATTGTAATGCTGAGACAGATAGCATGTGCCTAGTGGTTTTCAAAGAAGCTGAGCTTCAGTCTGCCATTCATTTACTCCAAAAATCACAGCACCGACCAATTAGATGCAACTTCCAGGAGCACATCGTTGTAAAGAAGAAACTGTATACACAGGGCTTTCAATGGTACTGGACTTTTTTATGCAGTGTATTTGTATGTGAACCTGATTAGTTTACCAGACAGACCTGCCTTCTTGTCTGACCAATAACACTGGGGTATGCAGTTGCATAGGAGAACATCAGTGCAAATATTAAAAGGAGAAGGAAAGTCTTCTTGCACTTGGGGTGCCAAATGTTAGGCACCCCCAAGTGATTGTATTGACTTACCTGAAACCCCCGGCCGGTGCTCCTGTCAGCAGAAAACTGTATTGGCCCGGGGTTATTCCAGTGAGCACCACAGAGCATCCCCTTCCGTCTTTCTCTTTCTACGCGTGGCTGCGCATGCGCAGTAGAGTGAAAAGTCGAACTTTAAAAAGTCGGTTATTTTGTTCTACAGAGCATGCGTCTGCCCCAGGAAATTTGAAGAAAAAAAAATCTGGAAGAGAATCTCTCCACGGTGCTCGCTGGAATAACCCTGGGCCGGTGCAGTTTTCTGCTGATAGGTAGTGATGGGCGAATTTGCGAAACGACGAAAAATTCGCGAAACGCCGGCACCCGTTTTTTACGTCGGCGCCCGTTTTTTTGAAGCCAGCGGCCATTTATTGACGCCGGCGTCCTTTTTTTCCGACGCCGGTGAAAAATTTTTTGGCGCCGGCGAATTTTTGCCGCAAATTTTCGTGGGCGATTCGCAAATTTATTCGCTGGTGGCGAATCGCGAGAATTTGCGCCTGGCGAATAAATTCGCCCATCACTACTGATAGGAGCACCAGCCTGGGGTTTCAGGTAATTCAATAAAATCACTTGGGGGTGCCTAACATTTGGCACCCCCAAGTGGAAGAGGACTTTCCTTTTCCTTTAAGGCAGAGTACTTTTAAAAACAAATTCTTTCCAATCTATTTTAATGATGTAATATCAAATCAATGCCTGGTTCATTAGCGCTCGCTCGCGCGCATGTGTATACACTTATATTTCTATATCCTAAATAGCAAAGAACTGCAATGACAGGTCTTGTGCAAGCAAAATAAAAATGTTTCTGTATTTATTTCATTATTCCTGTATGTATTGCTTATATTTATGTACTATGTATATCTTACATATAACAAATACTGTTTATATTAAATTGCATATTCATCTGCATTCATGAACACCCTCTATAAATCCATTTTACAAAATCTGACTTGCATACACTGAGAGATGATGCGGGGTAGCCTAGTCTCTTGTATAGTATAATAATTGACATAAGCATAATATTTATTGCATAAATATCTGATCACAACACGGGAATCATGGCAGGTCAGCACCTACTTTACCATAGTATATTCATGAAATACAATTTCCAGTACAAAAGCAGAAGCTCACATATTTCATTTGGATGGTAGGGGCCAGGATAGACAGTTGATCAGAAAGCATGCCATGCAAATGACTTTAGAGCTGTCCCATCTCTGGTCTATGTAATTATAACTGTTAGAGGCATTTATGATGTGTTCAAGGGTTCCAACCTGCATGAGCAAAGAGTTATGCATCTCATTTGGATTGCACATTATATTTCATTTGCTATTTTTATTCTGTGGACAACGTGGCTCCGTTGAAATAAAAACAGATATGCCAAAAATGATGTTTGCAAAAGATATCCCCACCCCATAGACCTCTTATTATGATAACTGTAATGATTATTATCTCTTACTATTAACTGGCAGGGACATTGGAGGTTCAATTTCAGAATTTAGATTACATACCCAGATGAAATACCCAGAATGGTCTGTGCAGTTTTAATATTTGTTGGCTAAGCAAATGCTATTGCTGTTTTACTACTTAGAAAACATTAACCATTTAAAAGCATCTGCAGCAGCTGCCAATGTGTTTTTCCATTGGGTTCCATGTAACCTTCAAATGTAGAATCTAAGGTGCTGGTACATTAGTATTTCTGTGTTGGGGCCAGTGTCGGACTGGCCCACCGGGATACCAGTAGAATTCCCGGTGGGCCCAGGTGTGAGTGGGCCCTCGTGCTGCTAAACGCTAGGCCTATTTCATGGCCATTCCCTATTTCTATGAGAACAAAGAGGTTAAATAGATAGAATAATAGATTATAGTGTATAAAGAAAAGAGACTAGGAGAATAGAGGTTGAGTGAAAAGAGGAAGAAAATTGTACTGAGGGTGAGGCCCTGATCTAAAGTTTTTTGGTGGGCCCTTGTCTAAGGTTTTTTGTTGGGCCCTTGGTGTCCCAGTCCGACACTGGTTGGGGCAGTCAATTCTATTTGACTTTAAACACATATATATTTATTTTTCCTTAATAATAAAACTGTGTCAAGGAATACAATGAATTGGGCAGGAATTCAAATATATTGGGCAGGTTAAATGTCTAACTTCCACACATTGGTATAAAAGCTTGATTGGGGATCAGAACATGAGGTGGGCCAAATTCCACTAATGTGATTGCTTGACCCTTATGAATATGATTCTACCGGATAAATATGCCTTTGACTTTGGAACATAAATTAGTCACGTATTCTTATTATATAAGAATAATATTATTTTTATTAGTTTGGCCACTTGATGGTTTGCCATTTTGTTTGTGTCCTGTCCATACCAGACATTGGAATAGAGGGAGCAGATCCAAAAAGTGCAGGAGGTCTGAAAGGGGAATAAGCCCTTTATAGATCTAGCAAGTACGCTGCCTTCTGAGGTCATGTGCAAAGTAATAGCTCGGAGGGGTGGATCATGCATCATTCAGGTCACACAAGTGAGGGTACAAGAAATGTTTTTTGCAGATGGGCCTGGGGTTTTTAAAATGTCCTTGATAACTGACCAAGATTTAACAAGAACTGTTGACCAATGGCATCTAGAGCCAGTAGAACATAGTGCAAAAGATGCACAAATATACAATTTTTTTGGCCACAATGTACCTTGTTTGTAGTGCCTGGTTATGTCAACCACAACTCTTTACAACTCCAGTATGAAGCACAAAGACAAGCTTACTATAAGTAGGAGTAGTGTATTCAAAGTACCTGTACATAAAACCTGTTGAATTAAATCTAGGCTTCTCTTATGCCACTGTGAGCTGCACTACCATACAGTGCCCCTTAGGGCTCAAGCACTTGTGTCTGCCAACGTGTAAATGAGCCTTATTTTCTCAAGGGAAAAAAAGTCTGCTTCTGAAATTAGAGTTTTACGTACACTGACTGAAAGTTAAGAAAAAAACATCAGTAAGTTACATTATTGACTGCCTACAAAAAGTGCAAGTGTGAACTAAACATTAGAACATTAGAAATATGTTTTGCACTTTTGTGGAAATGTCTAAATATAAATGCCCTTTGCAGCACAATCTGCCGCCAGAATATGTTCTTTTTTGTGTTATTTCAATACGCCATAGAACCTCTCTTTGTCCTACACAGGATCTGGCTCTGTGCCAGTATTGTCCCCCTGCACACTGCCCAATGTGGAGAGTCACACATTAGTTTTATTTAGAATTCAGTTAACCTCTTGCCTTTCCTTCACTTGTAGCTTTTGAATTCCCCATCATAAATCACGTTTCTTTGCTTAAAGGAACATTACCAAAATTAACAAATATGTTAAAACCTAAGAGGGTGAGAAGACAGAATTGTCAGCCAAATGAAGAAGATTCATCCAGGGCTGTTGCAATAAATAGGGAAAATCGGCATTTACCCAGGGCCCACAGGGCAGAGGGTCATCTTTACTGACTACACTTTTTAATCGACTATGATAAGTAGTGTTATTGAAATTTCTACTCTATGGTTCAGGGCTGCCTCCTAACTAATCTGTTTGTTGGTGAAAACAGGACACCAGTTTCCATTCCAAATATAGCTATGCTTAGCTTGGCTGCAGTATGACTGTATATCATGAACATGGCAGTGTTGGGTAGGGATTCATTTTGACTGGATGGCATCTGAAGGTGTGCCCAAAGCTCTGCTCGCTATCACACATATAATCCTAGGGTCATATTCCTTAGATGACAAGAACAGAAATATCCAAGGCAGAACTGAAGTTAAAAGCAAAGACATTTTCATAGATTTTAGCCCTAATGCATCAATGCAGATAGTTTGTGTAAGCAGAAATATACCCAAAAGAGATCAACACTCCATGTCAACACTCCATGTGCCCTCAACCTAACACGGATGGGTGCTTGGTATCCAGCTTGTGCAGGGCACTACATGTTTGTAGTGGTCATATACCTGTAGTAAATAGAAAAGGAAGCAGCCAATTGATTTCTCTTCCATCCAGTGTAGCCACCATTCTACTGGCTCTCTGCAATCAAGAGAATGCTTGCCCTAAGCACCTACAGACCATCCAGTGTCGGATAAACACTCACTGGAGAGTAGAAGGCAGTGAGCTGAGTTCAAAATGCACTGGATTTGTAATTTTCCTAGACTTCCATGCCCATTTTTAGCTAGCAATTTACTTTTTGAAAATATATGTACACAGTATGAGACATAAGGGAATCAAAGACATAAAGGGAGACCAGGTTCAAGTCTACCCTTATTACTTATGGGTCATGTTACTTCAAGCAATACGTTTAAGCAATCTCTTACATTTTGGGGCATATTTAAAAAAAATGTATTTTCGGAGAAAGCAATGTAAAACAATGTAAAACACAGCATAATAAACAGGCCCCTTTATGTACAGACTGTTAACCTGTATATTAATATTTTACTCTACATAAAACATGTATTTACTAAATGGTTGCTTCCCTGACATCCTTTCTTGATACTCTACTGAAAGCAGGTTTGTGATTGACAAGAACTTTAATCGATATCGACTGAAAAATACAGAAGAGCAAACACTAAATAGACTTGTATATGTGCTATGACTTATCATGTGATGGCAAAATAAAAAAAAAGTCTAAATCAGTTTAAAGCACATTTTCTATAAGTGATCCCTCAGTGACAATTCCCTGCATGCTTTGATGATTTATATCTTGGAGTATGCTGGGAGTTGTAGTCCAGCAATATCAAGGTAGACCACTTTAAGAAAACATTGTCCAAAAGGGACAATTGGCACCTCCTTTTCCACCCTTTGCTTCTGACCAAATATTTACAACTACTTCAGTGAAATATGCATTCCTTAGAGAGGAGAAATCATTCTAAGTATCTGTTAGGAAAAAGAAAAAAAAATACAGTTGTATTTGCTAATATTTGGATTCCCTACGCCAAGAAACTGACATTGTCCAGATGAAAAGACCCATTTCCTGGCTGTAAAGATAGCCCATTAAAGGAAATTCTATTTGACGGAGCAAGCACAGCATTGAGTCCCTATGTTACTTTAGTGTTACTTTCTGCTTTGCTTTATCGTCCTGTCTCAAATTTAGCCACGAAAACCAAATGGGTGGGGGGGCATAACTTACTGCACATACAATCTTTGAGTTCAAACCCCATCTAAGCAACATATACAGTCCAGCACTATTTATTAAATCACTTGATTTGCCATTGTGAGGATTGGAAGGGAATAAAAAGGTTTAGAGCCCTGTTAGACATGGAAACCAATCTAATGGAAGTTAACCCTGAAATCAGGGAGAGTAGGAGATTGCAGCCACCGTACATTTTAAAGCAATAAATGCATCTCATTCATAGGTACCTAGTAAGTGTAACTTTTTTTAAACTCTGTTGCAACCAATTTATGCATGAAATGTTGTTTTAACCAAGTTAGAATGTATCAATCTAATATGTTAAAATTTACATCATTGCAGAGTTTTTGTTGTATCTGTGGTTTATTATTATATTCTCTTTGTGGATCAGTGTTTAATTGTAATTGATTTGATCAGGAGAAACCTAGGAATGTGGTTTCATTTATCAATGTGTGGTTTCATATATCAACGCGTTTCGGTCCTGACGACAGCCCCATGTGGACCGAAACGCGTTGATACACCATGTAGAATTAAAGATGCACTGAAACACGTTTATTCTTTGATGCGGTGAGTGCACTCCACAATGAAAAAGTTAAATGCCTAGGTGCTGGTAAAACTTGCATATATTCAGAGAAAAAAGACCACACTCACAGGACTTGTATGGAAAAAAAGCCACAAGGGCTGTGATTTATTCCTCAACGTTTCGGCTATCAAGCTCTAGCCGTCCTCAGGACTTTGCAGTCATCGCAACACCTCGCCAGGCAAAAATCCATTCAGACAGCGCTAATTTATTAAAATGCGAAATTGCATCCAGGGCACCGAACGCTGGTGAATTTTCTCTAACGTTACTTCGGAAATGCAACATCATTAGAGGTCTTCGTTCAGGCTAATTTGCATATGGTGGGAAATGGACGTATATGTTGCATCAAATACATTACATTACACAAGTCCAGGGAACCTTAATATAGAGAATACAGTTGTTATAATGCCCTACACATGAGCCCACTATATTAGTTAATGTTCCATATGTTAGAAAATGTATGGGGGAACCCGGTTACCCAAAACAAAATTTAAGGACTTTTGCAGGCTATCACTCTGAAAAAAAGAAAAGACGCCAGCATTTTTTGGACTTTTTCCACTAAAAATATGATTTAAGTAACAGAAGGGGGGATCTATGCACTCCATTGCACTTTGCCTGGTCTGAGGTGGCGAAGGCAAGTCTGGTGAAAGAGGTAACGTTCAGTAAAGTCTGCATCTTAGTGATTTGGGGAGTAACGTCCATTCGCCAGAGCGAATATTCGCCTGGCAATAGAGTACAAATGAGCGCTAGCGTCTGTCCCTTTTGCTAGCGAAATTACGTCTGCGCCCGTCAGCGAAGTGCTTGAAAACGGTAACGCTGGCGAATTGCCACCAGTGTTTCGCCCTTTAGTAAATTTACTCCTAAGCCAGTGATCCCCAACCAGTGGCTCCTGAGTAACATTTTGCTCTCCAACCCCCTTCGATGTTGCTTCCATTGTCTTCCAATAAGCAGGTGCTTATTTTTGAATTTCAGGCTTGAAGGCAAGTTTTGGTTAAATAAAAACCGTGTTTACTGCTAAACTGAGCCTCCTGTAGGTTGCCAGTCTGCATGATCCTTATTTGGCACTCCCAGGAACTTTTTTCATAATTGTGTTGCTCCCGAACTCTTTTTACATTTGAATGTGGCTCACTGGTAAAAAAGGTCGGGGAACCCTTCTCTTAGCCATACAGTCATCTCTTTTAATCTTGAAGCATGTAGCACACGTAATTACTCTAAATAACCTAGCTTCTTGAAATCATTCTTGATTCTAAGTTTAGCAGTGGTACCAATGTGTACAAAGGCCAATGTGCCTTCCCTAGCCCTTCCTAACAATCCGTCCACTTGCTGAACCCAAGCACTGGGCAAATAACAGACAGGTCAGCATGTAGGAACAGATGACCAAGTTTGAACTCAATATATATTGTGTATATTTTCAATCTAAATTACTATATTATCTTTTCATCCCAAGGATAATACAGATCCCACACAAAGATGGAGTGCTCACCTCAGGCAATATATCCTTTCGGATCAGGTGCTTCTAGCAGTATTCGATCACACCTGCCATGGATCAAACAATCAGAAATCCAATATACTGCAGCACACTGTAGTTTGTGTAAAATTCAGAAGTGTACTTTATTGGCTCAATTATGAGCCACATGTCTGCTCATAATTGAGACAATAAAGTACACTTCTGAATTTTACACAAACTACAAGGATAATACAGATGGCATTATTATCCATTAAGACTTGAGGAATGGAGGTTTTGTAATCAAAACAAGAAAGTATTCTGAATATATTGCCTCAGCAAGCTGTGATATTTTTATACCAATGGAGATACTGTATTTATAGGTAATTGGTATTGTACAGTAAAGGTCATATATTATGATTGTTTGGGTCACGTGGCTGATTTATAACCAGTGTTTAGCAACCAATCCGACATCTCAACCTGCCAAATTTAAACCTAATTAAATTAGATTTAGTCAACTGTTTTTCAGCTACAAATGGAGTAATGGTGGCCCTAATCGATGGGTTTGCCCTATTACTTTTAACTTTATCCAATTTATTTTGCTTGTTCCGATGTGTGGCTTTAATGAAGGAGGTATCCATACACCAATATTCTTACTACACATCCACATTTATATATTAAACACATCCTGATGCCCCTGTTTAAGATTCAGCGCTAAATACAGAATGTGCAGTTCTTTTAGCAGGGATAGAATTCCTTTTAGGTGTGTGTTCCTTCAGCAGAGCCCTGAATAGTTTGCTGGAAGAAAATAAGTCTAGTTTTATTTCTTTTAATTTGGCAGCTTTGTTCCTCTCACTGACAAGACACAACTGGTGTCTGTGGTATTCTGTGTAGCTGTTTTTGCCAAATGCAGTTAGCAAATCTTTAGAAATTCTTAAATATTTAAGTCAGAAAAACATAGGAGCACAGCAGCTGAGTGAAAAATGAATTTGGTCTATTCAGCATTTTTGGCATCTTCTAAAAGGACTTTGATGAGACCAGTATGTTAAATAAGGCAAAAAAATATTTTCCACTCTACAAACCATTCCAAATATGCATTCCTAGTGTATTTAGGTTTTAAGATACACATATACATCAAAGGACTATACAGTAGAGGTCAGTGTTTATAATGGGGACATGCGTTATTTGATGCTCAGGCTTAAGTTCCTCTGGCTATCGTCACAAGCAGGAGCTCCCATGTTGCTTATTGTGCACAAGGCAATGACTTTCTCCATAGACATAACGAAAATGGTGGCTGAATCCATAGCAGTTATTGTCCCATAACCAGACTTATGGTCTTCCACTGCTGATCTTAACCAACTACCCTTCCTTCATCGCCTATTTTGAGATGTTTGCAAACTCAAATGCAATTTTGGGTGCAATTCACCACATTTCTACCCAGAATGCAGTGTTTCTTTCCCACAACTATTACTGTACTGGCCAATTATATGTAGATATAAGATGGCCATACACAGACCAATGAAAGTTACCTTCATACCAAATCAGCAGCTTAGTGGCCCATATATAGGGCCTTCCCAGTGGCCTATCTGATCAGTATCTGGTTATAAAATAACATGAAGATGATCCCATTATGATACAATTTTTAGCCTTGGGGCCAAAAGACTGGGTCATCTCCATATGGCCCAGAGTGATGGTGGAAGAGATCTACCCTTTTGGCTTGTGCCTAGAATAAGGGGAGAATATTTTATTCCATGAAATATTCAAGTGACCTACAGCCATGTGCATAAAGAAGAATTTACTATAAAGAAAAGGCATCTGTTCTATAGTTTTTGTTATTATCTACTTAGAATTTAACATGTCTTTCAAATTGATTTCCCACAAGATGGTATGCAATTGTTTCATTATTGTTATTCCTGATTGCTTTGATACCCTCCTGTAGCCACGGTAGTTCCTTTTCCGCAGGAAACAACTTCTCTGTGGATTTATCCATTTATTTCCTGTTGCATCCACTAATTGTCTGCAATTCGTTTGTTTTTGATTGAATTCTTAGTGCCCAGAGGTCTGACTTCCTGTTCATTTAACTGTGAGGACATGCAGAGCAGAACCCTGATGCAGTCACAAGGTGCAGGGTTATCGTCAATGATTTCCTAAATGCTTCTCTATATTTTCCACTGTGCTCGTGCATATGAGGTCATGGAAAGTAGGAAAGGTGAATGGAACATGAGAAGATGTCCCTTGAACAAAAGGATTTTTCTAACAGTTATATACTCCATCTGCTTCGTAAGTTATGGAACAAGTAGTTTAAAAGCTGTGGCGAGAATCTATGTGTTTGCGCATATTGGATTATGTTTGTCATGTGATTGTTTTGATGAAGCATATTCAATTCAATACATTTTTACTACCTGCAATATTCTTATGCAACCCTTTATTTCAGTCCTGAGCATTCACTAATGGTATTGGAAAAGTTGGGTATGAGTTCAAATATGGGTGGGTTTCCAAGGTAACTGGCTTAAAGAGCAAAAACTGGACAAGATAACACAAGTTAATAATATACTTTGCGTTTCATTAGGAATGTCCTAATCCAATCTTCCTAGAGAAGGTGCGTTGTAAGACCAGTTAATAGTGACTTTGTCTTAAAGGGAGAAAGAAGTCTTAGCACAGTGCAACGTACAGACCATTATAATGGTTGATATTACCCTACTCTAAACAGAGCTCTCATACCTACTCCCGTTATGAGAGGAAGAAGTGTTCCAGCAAGGTAGAAGACCTACCTCTAGTTTTTGCTCCTTTCTAGAGGAGGTTTATGCTTATTTCTCCTGCCTTTGAACATTGCCAAATAATATGATGCCCACCCTTCCTTCAGTGAGCAGAGATCCCATGATAGTAATATAAGCCATGAAGGAATGAACTACAAAATAACAGTGGATAGTGCAAAAATCAAAGCACATTCAACCAGTCACAACAAGGGCCCTTATAGATGCATAATTTTAATGTATCCGTGTGAAACAAATTATCTTGGTTTGTTGGGATTGGGGGCCCTACTGGGGGCTCAGTAGCCTGTAAAGTCACTATCAATACAGCAGACCCCATACGGGGTGACGGGGGAGGAATGGGCAATAGGGGGTCTACTGTACTGTAGTCCCCCCCCTCCCTTTCCTCTCTCCTACCTTAAATATAGTGGTGGACTATGCGTTCCAGGAGGTGTAAAGTTCACGCCAGGGCCCCTCAAGGGGAGCCTGGCGTAACCAAGTTATGCCACTGCCAGTAGCCAGTTCACTATCATATTGTCCTTTGCCTTCCTTAATTAATGTTTGGAAAATCATGATTTTTGTCACCCTGACCTAATGATACTAAATTCTGCAAATCTATAAATTCCCAGGGTCAGACTGGGAAAAATAACTGGTGGGCCCTGGCCCAGACCCACTGCCCTGACCTCCCCTGAATTGGAAAACAAATTCCAGGCAGTGTCATTCTGTGTCCACTAAAGCAAATCAAGTTCTGTCTTGCGTAAAAAATGGCATTAACTCAAGGGATGAAAACATAATTATGCCTCTTTATAGGTCCCTGGTGAGGCCTCATCTGGAGTATGCAGTGCAGTTTTGGACTCCAGTCCTTAAGAGGGATATAAATGAGCTGGAGAGACTGCAGAGACTAAGTGCAACTAAACTGGTTAGAGGGATGGAAGACTTAAATTATGAGAGTAGACTGTCAAGGTTGGGGTTGTTTTCTCTGGAAAAAAGGTGTTTGCGAGGGGACATGATTACACTTTACAAGTACATTAGAGTATATTATAGACAAATAGCAGGGGACCTTTTTACCCATAAAGTGGATCACCGTACCAGAGGCCACCCCTTTAGACTAGAAGAAAAGAACTTTCATTTGAAGCAACGTAGGTGGTTCTTCACAGTCAGGACAGTGAGGTTGTGGATTGCACTGCCGGGTGATGTTGTGATGGTTGATTCTGTTAATGCCTTTAATGCCCCATTAATCAAAAATCCCCATTCCCTTCCATCCATTAGCCCCCTCACTGCTTTCTCCCTCCTTAGTAACTCAGTGCAAAAAGTATCCCTGTCATGTACCTTGTAATAATTATGCAGAGTATCCCACCGGAGCTTTTCGGCGATATCTTCTGTATCTTCAGATAGTCTTCTTTTCCTTTTCCGGCAATCTTCGGAGCTTTACGCGCACGAATACCAGACTGGCCCCAACTGCCGTGCGCGAAAAAGCTCCGGGCCGGGACTCATTTCAGTGAGGAACCAGAAGATACAGAAGATGGCGATGGAGAGCTCTGCTGTGCTACTCTGCATGAATATGCCATGGTACATGACAGGGACACTTTTTCCACTGAGTAACTAAGGAGGTAGAAAGCAGTGAAGGGGCCAATTTAAGGAAGGGGTGAGAAATTAGTTTATATATATATATATATATATATATATATATATATATATATATATATATATATATATATATATATATATATATATATATATATATATATATATATAGTGAAGGGAAAAACCGGCACTCACGAAAATGTCATCAATTATGCCTGGGTGCAGTCCTAGTTGAAGTTTGAATATAAAGCTGGAAATGGAGATCGCACTCACAGGTCTTAGAAGTGTTTAAATGTCTTTATTCAGTGGACAAACGCTGACGTTTCGGCTGACACGACGGCCTTTCTCAAAAAAGGGTGTCATGTCAGCCGAAACGTCATCGTTTGTCCACTGAATAAAGACATTTAAACACTTCTAAGACCTGTGAGTGCGATCTCCATTTCCAGCTTTATATATATATATATATATATATATATATATATATATATATATATATATATATATATATATATATATATATATATATATAGTTTATATATGTGAGTGTATTAATAGGTTGGTGTGTGTGTGTGTGTATATGTGCAATGGGTTTCATTTGGAGGGGTTGAACTTGATGGACTTTAGTGTTTTTTCAAGTAACAACAAGACATACACTTCATCTGTCCCCAAAACCCTTCTACATTTGGGTATATACAATCCTCAAAGTGCCAGCAAAATCTAGACAAATTGCAAACGCTGGGAGATTTTTTGCTTGCATTACAAATAATTTCTGGTGTCCAATCAGGCAGATTATCTGACAATAAATATACAGTATATTCAAGCAAACCACAGTTAGAATTAAGCAGGAAACACTTTACCTGTAAATCTGCTCCATGTTAATCTTGCATACGCAAAGTAAATGAGTACATCTGTAAACTATCTGGCTCTGACAATGCTCTGCTTGCTGGAACATAAAAAGAATATTCAAGGTATTTATATACAGAATAATATATTAGCTAAAAGGTCGGCTGTACCGGCTGTATCAACATTTTTAGTTGCGGCAAATCCAATAACTAAAGTTGACATGCTCATCTGAGAACAGCGGGAGCCAAACTTTCCCGTGCCATCAGAGTAACTAAGCGCGCATACACTCAAAGAATACACAGCTTCTTCCAGGAGAATGGCGACACATGGCGCATGTGGCAGGGCATCCAGGCTATCACAAACTACAGGTCAACACCATCTGCCTGTGACAGTGACGCCTCCATTGCAAATGCACTGAACGACTTCTATGTACGGTTTGAAGCACAGAACAACACAGGAATGAGGAAGACCATCACTCTGCCTAGTGACCAGGCACTGCCTCTGACAGTGGCTGACGTGAGGATGACTCTGGAAAGAATAAACCCACGGAAGGCTGCAGGACCAGACAATATTCCTGGCAGAGTGCTAAGAGAATGTGCAGATCAGCTGGCAGATGTTTTCACTTAACATCTCCCTGAACAACTCCACTGTCCCGAAGTGCTTCAAAACCACCACCATTGTCCCTGTGCCGAAGAAATCATCAGTGTCCTGCCTCAACGACTACCGTCCTGTGGCACTCACCCCCATCATCATGAAGTGTTTTGAGAAGCTTGTCAAAAAACACATCAAAACCCTGCTGCCACCAGCACTGGGCCCCCTACAGTTCACATACTGTCAAAATCGCTCAACAGACAATGCAATAGCCACCACCCTCCATCTGGCCCTCTCTCATCTGGACAAAAAAAACAACTACGTTTGAATGCTGGTCATAGACTTCAGTTCAGAATTCAACACTATCATTTCTCAGCATCTGATAGAAAAGCTGAGCCTGCTTGAACTGAACACCTCCCTCTGCAGTTGGGTTCTGGACTTCCTGACCGACAGACCTCAGTCAGTCAGGATTGGAAACATCATCTCCAGAACCACCACACGGAGCCCCTCAAGGCTGTGTGCTTAGTCCTCTACTGTTCACTCTGCTGACGCATAACGGTGCAGCCATGCACCGCACAAATCACATCATAAAGTTCGCTGATGACACGCCATGGTGGGTCTCATCAGAAATAATGACGAGTCACCATACAGAGAGGAGGTACAGCGGTTAACAGACTGGTGCAGAGCCAACAACCTGTCTCTCAATGTAGACAAAACAAAGGAGATGGTTGTTGAATTTAGGAAGACATCGATGGCTCTAATGTGGAGATTGTCAAAAGCACCAAATTCCTTGGTGTCCATCTGGCGGAGAACCTCACCTGGTCCCACAACACCAGCTACTTAGCCAAGAAAGCCCAACAGTGCCTCTACTTCCTGTGCAAGCTGAGGAAATCCCATCTCCCACCATCCATACTCAAAACCTTCTACAGAGGGACTATCGAGAGCATTCTGAGCAGCTGTATCACTGTCTGGGCTGGGAACTGCACTGTCATGGAGCGCAAGACCCTACAGAGGATGGTTCTCTATGAGCACATCTGCACTGTATCATGTTCTTTATCATGTTCTTACTACTATCATATCACAATAATACACCCATCATGTCTGACGTTTAGCATTATTTACTTAACATATTACATCTGCTGAGTCTTGTCCTGTCCCTGCACTATGTTGTCCTGTCTTGCAGGAGTTGCATATTTTTGCACTTACACTTTTTGTCTGTTCTCCAGTACATCTATGTTGTGTTGTGTAGCACAATGGTCCTAGAGGAATGCTGTTTTGTTTCACTGTGTACTGTACAAATGTATATGGATGAAATGACAATAAACTCACTCTTGACTCTTGACTCATCTTAAAGCAATACAATCCAACACCACAACGACCAGCTTATGACAATTTATAGGAAGTTTATTGGGTGGGGGCATGTAAGTAATTTGCTTCTACCAGCTTTCACTACACAAAAATATTTCATAAAACATGCAGCAGAGGTAGGACTGGCTAGACTCCATTCTGCTGCCTGTTCCTATAGAACTGCCATAATCTAATTCCTTTAACTTCTGCTATAATCCAAATACTTCTTAGGATACTTTGCAATACCTTACTCTCCTTCTGCAATCCATATGTGGGGTCCCTTATTCAGAAACCCATTATCCAGAAAACTCAGAATTACCTGACATCCATCTCCCATACAGCTTATTTCAAGAAAATAATTCTACTTTAAAAATGATTTCCCTTTTCTCAGTAATAATAAAGCAAAACCTTGCACTTGATCCAAACTAACCTACATGAATCCATATTGGTGGCAGAACAATATTGGGTTTATTTGATGTTTAAATTAAACCTGTTCCCGGGAGTCATACACTAGCCCCAGTCCATACATCAGCCTGATTGTGACATAAGTTGTCTATATAAATAATACCAGATACATAAAAGAAAACCAGCATAAAACAGAGATACATTATGGGGCTGATTTATCAAAGGTCGAGTTTGAACTTGAATGACCTCGAAATTTGAATAGTTTAAGAAAAACCTCGAACGAATATTACTGACCCGAAAACTCGAATTGAAAAAAAAAACTCAAATGTCAGGAAGGCTATTAACATCTTCAAATGAGTCACTGGACCTGTGCTATTGAATTCTACATGAACTCAGTAGGTTTTAGGTGGAGAATAGTTGAATTTGAATTGTTACCAGGGTCCAGGTATGATAAATTTCGAATTTGAATTTGAATTCAAGTTTGGATAATTCCAAATTTGAGTTTTAACCAAAAATTTAACTCGAAAATTCGAATTTACAATTCAAACCTTAATAAATCTGCCCCTAAGTGTTAGGCATACATACTATATTAAGGGACCACAAAAACCCCACCCATACAGAGATAGTTAAGGGCATGTAAACCCCAAACATAATCTTGTCTAATATAAAATGTTAAGTTACACTTACATATTAAAGTGGACCTGTCACCCAGACACAAAAATCTGTATAATAAAAGTGCTTTTCAAATTAAACATGAAATCAAATTTCTATTTTTATTAAAGAATTCATAGCTGTTGTAAACTCATTTAAAAATCTCAGCTGTCAATCAAATATTGTCTGCCCCTCCTCTATGCCATGGGCATAGAGGCGGGGCAGACAATTACTTTCACTTTCCATTCAGCACTTCCTAGATGTCACTGCTCTCCCCACATTCCCCCGTTCTCTTTACCATTTAATTGTGTAGCCAGGGCATGGGAATGGACATCAGGTCCCCCATTCTGTTGCACAAACAAGATTCTGAGATGATGGAAGGCTTGTCTTAATAACAGTGTCCACAAAATGGCTGCTGCCTGTTTGCTATTATTTTGAATTCCCAGACTGAAGGAAACAAGATTCAAATAATTTATATAGTGTAATTTAAGTTCATTTTGCTTGACTAATGTGATAAAATAGGATTTTTAATAATTTTTTTGGGTGACGGGTCCCCTTTAATGTATGTAATGCATGTTTATTGAAACATTGTTTAGAATTACATTTACATTAGGTAACATTTCTGTGTTCAGATATTTGTGTTCAAATATTTTACTGGATTTTTCACACTGCAAAAATAAAATGTATTTCCTTTTTCTCTGTAATAATAACAGTACCTTGTACAGTACATTATGCAAACTAAGAGAAACTCAATCTTTATTGGAAGCAGAGCCAGTCTATTGGGTTTAACATTTACATGATTTTCAAGTAGACTAAGGGGGTTATTTACTAAACTCCGAATGCAAAAATCCCCAAAAAATTGTGATTTTTTTCAATAAAATAAGACTTTTAAAACATCACAAATTTTTCGGAATTTATTAAACCCCGCAGATGGAAAATTCTAGACCTGAAAATCCGGCATCTCAAACCTGTCGTGGTTGCATATAAGTTAATGGGAGAAGTCCTGATGGTTTTTTTGATGTGCGCTGGGTTTCGTGCAATACCCTGAAGTTTTTGGCCAAAAAGCATAAGAAATTGGAGTTTTCAGGTGAAAAATTCAAAAAAGTTGTGAAAGTCAGATTTTTTCCCACAATGCAAATTTTCGGGAAAATGTAATAATAAATAAGCGTAAAAAACCCAAGCGAATGTGATCAGAGTTTGTAGCAGAAAATGTTGAGATAAAATCAGACTTTGATAAATAACCCCCTATGGGTATGAAGGTCCAAGTTACAGAAAAAACGTTATCTAGAAAGTCCCAGAATTGTGCATTACAGGTCTGATACCTGTACAAAGTGTGAACACCTGTGCAGGCGGGAGCAGGGAGGGGGGACTATGGAGGGTAGGGGTTTTTATTACATTGGGGGTTTAGTTCTCCTTTAAGTATTATCCATGTGTGCACAAGAACTCCACACAGTTATACTTCTATGACTAGCACAAATATGCAGTCCGCTGAGTTGTCTTAAATGGTCTCTAAACTGAAAAGTACATTTTTCCCTGTTACCTGATCCAGAAAAATAAACCTGGTTTCACCAAAACATCAAGGGGGTTTAGCAAGGGGGTTTAGTTCTCCTTTAACGCAATAGATTTTTTGTTGAGAAACACTTCAATTGCTGATTTGCAGTGTGTTACATGTGCATGCTATAAAGAATGGGAACTGAGGAGTGCGAGGAAAATGATTTCTCCATCATGCTAAAAAAAACAAAAAGCAAGCCATGTAAAACAAGTTTTCCAAAAATCTATCAATGTTTGGAAAGGATTTTCTACTGTGTGGGGGGAATTTGGAGGTGGAATCTTCTATTTTTTAGTGCCAAAAGGAAGATGCCTTCTACTTTGCGCTATAAATATTGCTTGTACCCAAGGTGGAAAAAAAGCATTTTGCAAATATAGCGTGCCAGCTAATGGCAGCTCCTAAATCAGATACACACAAACATGCTGCTCAGCAGGCCAATTATCTTCTAGAGCCCCGTAGTACAGGCAGCGTGCTGAGAGGGTCATAACAGCCAAATGGCACAGTTATTTGTGTTTTCACCTTCTTCTAAGAGCCAGTGCTAAGAAAAACAATTACACATCTGCTCCTTTTTCAAACTTCTCTTTTTTTATCCAAAAAAGTAAAAGTATATGTAATTCCTCATAACACATAAAGCATTGTTCCAGTTAAACTGAGAAAAAAATGTGAGAGCTACACATTTAGTATCACCTTAAAGAGCACGTAGGCAAAAAAATAAAATTTTACATTTTTTACTTTCTTAATGAAAAAGGAACCTATCTCCAATATACTTTAATTAAAAAATGTGTACCTTATTTTATACGAAACCTGACTGTATGCAGTGAAACTGTCCCTTCATTTACTGCTGTGGATAGGAATTGTCAGATGGTCCCTAACTGCTGAGCAGGGAAACAATCATACTTATGAACAGCAGGGGGAGCCCCCACCTTACTTCCCAGCCATGCAGAACTCAAGCAGCTTTGTTTGTTTCCCTGTAGAGCAGTCGGCAACTGTGTAGAGATTTGTATTGGATTTTATTTTTGTCTTTACATCCCCTTTACTGTTTCCAACTCCAGCTGCAGGGAAAAAGATCATAGATCTGCTGAATGATCATATATAATATTAAGGGTTATTAGAAAATCCCAAGGGCAGTAAGGTATTATAATACAACACATGGATTTTTGCAATATGGTGTTTAATGTATGTGGTGTTTTAAAAAAAATTGTTTAAAATAATGTTTTGATACCATATTTTGTAATAATTATTGCACATGGGCACTTTAAGAAAGAAAAAGATCATTTTGTTGACTGTCGTACCGAATTGATTGCTTAATTGTATGTTACATATAGGTCGAATTTCCTGTATCCCACATAAGGGTTAATTTTTATGGCAAACTGCATGATGGGAAAAGAAGGCGTGGGAAGTTGGGTTTAAATGGGTGACTGCACAAATAATTGTATCCTGATGAAACATTGATGTTTGGTGGCTGAATAAAAGGGGATAATCCCCGACTGCACTAATCGGTGTGTGTGCGGATCCGTTTCTTTTACACGTTGGTTGCTAAGGGACCCGGCCGGGTCAACGGAAGGAACGCACCACCAGCTTGCAGGATTGGTGAACTACAGGTGTGCGGTAGGAGAATTACATTGTAACAAAGATCATAGAGCCAGATTTAAACTGATAAACTGGGATTCTATTTGGAGGATTATTTTTCAACAGCCACTGGTTAGATTACATGACAACACAGGACCCAGTTCAGTCTGCATATTCTGATTATTAATCAGTCTTGCTGTATCGGCTTCTGGCAGATATTATTTGCTGTTTTGATAATTTATGATGATCCCTAAGCAGCCCAGACCACACTGAGCATGTGCATAGTCTTGGTCTTGCAAAGATGTTGAACGAAGTTATAAGATGGTGACCCCCTGTAGCCAACTCTGAAAGCATAACTCATTTGTTTTATTAGGCTTCTGGTGCAGTAAGTTCATGTTTATGTTAAGTATACAAAATACAGTATTTCTAGCATTTTTCTATATTAGATTTTTCTTCCCCTTTAAGTCCTGTTGTGTGTCCCCAAGTCCCTTTCCATCTGGTTTAGTCCCTCGGGACTCCAAACTATAAAAAAGCAGAGTAGAGCATCAGGGGTGGTAGGTGCCCCTTGAGCCACTTGATGTCCTCATCCCAGTGACTATAGGCAAGAGCACATTCAGCTTTCTCAGGCCGAAACTTGAGAGGGGAAATGTTTGAAGTGATAGGCACCCTAGTGGCATTAGATGAGGAGGGGCCTCAGGAACAGCCTTGGGTTTTAACAAAGGTTTCATTCTCCTTTCATTTTCAGTGATGCTGCATAGCATTTTGTAGGTTGATCAGTATGGATACTGACAAATATCAATGAATGCATATATGCACATAGATGATGCATAATGTAAGCATGCATTATATGAAATACCTTTGTTTTAGTAAAATAAATACCCTTATATTACAGAGGATATGTTTTCCTTCAGACCTTAGCTCTGTAAGTGGCAGTTCCAGACCTTAAAACTTTTTCCATCTGGATGTTGGGTAAATGCTTTACCTCACTGCTATGCAATTCTCAAGAGGCTCAAATAGATCTTGTAAGTTCAAGTTTATACAATGAAAGAATATAATAATTTCCAATACATGCACAGAGCACTGGAAATTATAATCTTTATAAATGCTTAATGTCACACTAGTATGGAATGTGTAATACAATCTGCCAGCAAAAGAAAGCATATTTGCATATTTATTATTTTGTCATACTCTAATGTAACAATACAGTTATAAAATTATGATCGTGTTGATGGTTTTAATGATCTAAAGGCAAAATGTAAGAGGAACCATTCATACTTTTGAATATCAGTTTGTGTTATGGTGCAAAACTAATGAACGCATAGGACTTCTTGTTCTAGCACAAAATCAGCCAGACTGTTAAACTGTGTAGCACTTTTTTGAAAATGGTCTGCTTACTGTTTCTTTACTGTACCTTACTAGGTCGTACCCAAGCGTGCTTCCGCTAGTATAAACTCCCTGTAACTCCTGGTAGAGCAAGAGTAAATGTGTAACATTCCTCTCAGGTGGTACCTTGCCATATTGGTGAAAGTAAACGTAGGCACCAGTGGTAAAAAGAAAACTACTCACTAAGTGGTTCACAGTCTCTAGGCTGATGGTACACATATCAATAATATAAATAATGCTAGGGATGGTACACTTTCAGCTTTAGTGTTCATACCCTAGAATAACTCGCTCTAGGAGAGGAAGGCTCAGGGTACTGTAGTTAGAGCAGCCAGGGGCTCCAACAAGGAGTCCAGGACCTTGTAGTGTTACCCACCATTGTAAGGACTCAAGCAGTGAGTCAAGGAATAGGAGATTCTTGGAGTAGAACTGAGGATTAGTTCACCAATATGTGAGTGCACCCTCTAGCATCCAATTCTACCATACCTACAGCAAGTGGGGACCAAAGAGACAAAACATGTGATGGCTTCCCCTTTTAAGAAGTATGGCACCCTGACACTACCTGGCCAGTCATGGCATAGAAATACTTTACAACTGAAATATCCAATATACCAATTAGGTAACACTCCAACCCTACTACATTCCAAGCCCTTTTAAGATAAATGGGCGTAAATCATGCGAAGCTCATTCTGTGAGTGAGTGGGTCCAGATGCAGCTGCCTCAGACCTATCGCTTACAATTCAACTTCACCATTCAGTAAGCATTTGATGTTAACAGGTCACTCACCACTCCACATCTCTGGTCCGGGTGCAGCGCCCCGAGCCCGTAGCTTGGGGAGACTTCACAATGAAGATTTCATTGCAGTGCGCACTCAATGGAACAGCAGACAGTGGTGTACTTTAAAATATCTTTATTCACAGGACAATCCTCCTAACGCATTTCGTGTGAACACAAGCGTACTCATAGGCCTATAAGTACATGTGTGTTCACACGAAACAAGTTAGGAGGATTGTCCGGTGAATAAAGATGTTTTTACACCGCTGCCTGCTGTTCCGTTGAGTGTGTGCTGCTTAAGAGGGGTTGGACAAATACTTTATGAAGATATGAATTGGGGGATGATAGGGGGCTCTGGTAAAAAGTTCCTAAACCTTCAGCTTGATACAGTAGATCTATAAATCAGGTTCACACTTTTTATCCCAACCTATTGACTGGATTTAAGTGCTCTGAAACTGCAGTTCAATCAGCCCAAGTGTCTTCCTAACCCATTCACAGTAAACATTTCACAGAAAGCTTATGTTTTTCAATTCTGTGTCCATGAGGGTACTATGTTTTGGACAAAATAAATGTTTCTTCAATAGTATATTAGAGCAAGCAGAACAAATCTTAAAGATAATCCTAGAAATATAAGCATTCGTTTTGAAGGTAAATCAGTTCATTTATTTCTGACGCCCCTACTGGAGCCATTTGGCAATCCTGAACTACTAAAGAGATTTACAGTAACTTCACAGCTTTTAGAGTTAAATTAAAATATGCACTTGTGGTATTAGCACATTCTGCTCCACGGATTTGCAACTGGCAGTATGTGTCTGAAGTTGATCACTAGCTGTGTGGCATAGGTTATCTATAAGCACAAATCAGCATTGATTATTAATACACCAGTACAGTCTTTCAGTACAGTTTGTCAAACATTGATTTAACCTCTTGTGCTCAGGTAAAACTATCTGGAAAACCTTTATTATTGATCCTTGGTATGAGCTAAACAACCAGTAAACCAAACTATACAATATCAATCCAACTTTCTTACATACAGTATGGTCTACAATACATGTACAGGACCTGGTATCCAGACTGCTCAGGACCTGGGGCTTTCCAGATAATGGATATTTTCATCATTTGGATTTGCATACATTAAGGGGCACATTTACTAAGCTCGAGTGAAGGATTCGAAGTAAAAAAAACTTTTTTTTTTGGGTACTTCGTCCATCGAATAGGCTACTTCGACCTTCGACTATGACTTCGAATCAAACTAAAAATCGTTCGACTATTCGACCATTCAATAGTCGAAGTACTGTCTCTTTAAAAAAAACTTTGAGTACCTACCTCGCCAACTAAAACCTACCGAGCACCAATGTTAGCCTATGGGAACCTTCCCCATAAGCTTTCTAAGAATTTTTTGATCGAAGGAAAATCGTTCGATCGAAGTAAATGCGGTAAATCCTTCGACTTCGATATTCGAAGTCGAAGGATTTTACTTCGATGGTCGAATATCGAGGGTTAATTAACCCTCGATATTCGACCCTCAGTAAATGGGCCTCCAAGTCTACTAGAAAGTAAACAATAATAATCCCAATATGCTGGTTCTGCTTCCAATAAGGATTAATTATATCTTTGTTTGGGTCATGTACAAGTTACTCTTTTATTTTTACAGAGGAAAAGGAAATCATTTTTAAATTTATGTTTATTTGGATAAAATGGAGTCTATAGGAGATAGTCTTTCTGTAGTTTGGAGCTTTCCAGATAACAGGTCCAATACCTGTATAACACCAAAGCTGCAGAGACTACTCTTACCATTATACATTAACCCTTGACTCTAGCCGCCCACTCAATTCTCTATCATATAGATATAGACAGACAGACAGACAGACAGACAGATAGATAACAGATAGATAGATAGATAGATAGATAGACGGACGGACGGACGGACAGACAGACAGACAGACAGACAGACAGACAGACAGACAGATAGATAACAGATAGATAGATAGATAGATAGATAGATAGATAGATAGATAGATAGATAGATAGAGAGATATAGATTTCAGCAGTAACAGGAGAACTTAAATATATTTTCTTTAGCCTGATAGAAAGCACACCCCCTGCATAAACAAAAAGCCAACTCAACAACTGAAGCTCCTCAATCAAAGCAGCATTTCGCTGTATCCCTTTAGGCCTTTTGGATGATTTCCTTTAGGACACAAAGACCTCCTTCAAATGTTTTATTTGGGAGCAGAACCAAATTCTGTGGCTCTTACAAGATATTTTTATTAAACAGAGGTACCATTGTTATGGTTGAGTTTTATTATGAGGAATCCATAAAAGGGCATTGGCTTCAAAGGGCAAATGTTCCTGAAATTTTGTATGTTCTTTACCATATCTGCAGCTTCTTTTAACCTCAGAAATCACATGAAAAAATAAATAAATAAATCATAAAATCTTCACAGCTAACTCAAATGTGGGATCTTCCTTTTGTGCTTAAAGATCTCTATAAATTATCCACTGGATATTTACATCTATGGGGGGATAATATCATGCAGAAAGACTGAGTTGTTGTTTAAATGTTTGTTGCTGTAAAAGGAATATTAGCAATATACCCAATCTTAGATAAATATTATATTTGGGGCCATCTTTGGTGTTCTGAGAGAATGTATTTCTTGGTCTATTTCACATTAAAAAAACTAACTTCAAAAGTTGTTGTCTCTGTGGAATTCTACAATGGATCGGATTACCACTGAATCTGGCCAACAATAATAGATTACATTTCTTAAAAAATACAATGATGTAGATGAATGAGATGATTCCAGTTTGACTAACCAATGAGGAGGCTGCACCCCATTATATATCTCTTTGGGGGCAAATTTACTTACCTCCGAATTTGCACCAGCTACGACTTCAATGACATCAAAACACTTCGCCAGGCGTAGATTTGCCAGGAGAACGCTAATTCACGAAAATCCGAAGTTGCGTCCAGGGTTCCAAGCGCTTGCGAAGTTGCGCTAACGATAACGATAAGCAGTTTGAAGTTACGCTAGCAATGCCTAATTAGCATTTGGCATGAAGTTAAAGTACAATGGACGTATATGTTGCAGTAACAACATATACTACACAAGGCCGGGGAACCTTAATAAAATATAATAGAGGTGTTATATCGCCCTACACATGTGCCCACTGTATAGTGGAATATGTGTGTATATGTTAGGAAATTTAGGGGGGAAGGAGGGAACCCAAAAAAAAATTATGATCTTTTTCAGCCCATCACCCTGTAAAAAGTAAAAGACGCCTGCTTTTTTTGGGACTTTTTGGGAAAATGTTCAACTTTTTTTTTTTGAGGAACTCCTATCTACTCTATTGCACTTTGCCTGGTCTGAGGTGGTGAAGGCAAGTCTGGCGCAAGAGCTAACGTTCAGTAAAATCCGCATCTTAGTGAATTTGCGTAGTTATGTCCATTCGCCAGAGCATGAATTTGCCTGGCGTTAGAGTGCGAAGCAGCGCTAGAGTCTATCTCCTTTGCTAGCGAATTTACACCAGTTCCCGTTAGTAAATCGATGAAGTTCCAAAATGACGTCACACTGGCGAATTTTCACAAGCGTTAGCACTTCGCCCTTTAGTAAATTTGCCCCTTGGTGTGAATAGACTGATATATCCACTAGACCAGTGCTGTCTGGCTTGTGTCTTAAGTGACATATGTAGTGGGTTCATCAATTCTCAAAAAACATGTTTGAGGACCAGATTATATTAAAATGATGATGTCATACAATAAAGTCTGTTGAGCCCTAGAGCAGACTAGTGTATATATAATTATACCCTATCCATCCTACTTCTCTTGTTTCATATAGATATATCAGTATCTTTCTTCTGCCCCTTTGTAGTTTATGAACCTGGTTTTAGGCAACTACTTGATTTGTCCTTCTCAAATTCAAGCCTGTAGAGTAACTAAGCAAAACTGACTATTTCATTTGGCAAAAGACATAATAAATGACAGGAGAGCACCATTATCATTATCTTTAATAAATGAGCTCTTTTATGCTTAGTTTGGTAAAAACAAAAATATTCTGTATGCAAAATGCAACATTTGCTATGTGCTAAAATAAAAACTATTGTTTTTGTTTATTTGTAAATGATGACTCCATATTACAGTAAAGCAAAATCGTGGTTCCTGTTGCTGACTTGGAAGTCTTCTATCTTCCAGATCATTGACTTTTGCTTTGTCTGTATCATTCCTACTCTGAGATATATTTTTGGATTGTCTCGGCTCAAATAGATGAGATGTGCTAAAGGTTTATCTGAGGGGAAACCTGGCATAAGGTTTTTGTCTTCTTTTCTGAAACGGCAAGGTACTGCTGAAGGCAGAATTGTAATACTGTGCTTGTTGAAATAAGACATTTATATAAAACAGTGTTTCGTTATTCCTTTCTCCTTTTGACTGATATTGCATATTGTAGGTGCACATTGCAATGTAGTAAAGGGGGTCATGGAGATCAACTATAAACAGCATATTGGCCCAACCCATTGGTTAAGAACCCCTGATGCTTTAAAAAACATAGAATTTAGGGGTGATTTAGCAAAGGTCAGTAGATTATACTGAACAGTAATGATGGTGTCTTTCCAGTGCAGAAAATAAATTTGGGACAATTCTACTGGCAAACAGAGGTTCCCCAGTCAGTGGTACATGTGCTTTGGCAAACTGTGACAGTGTTAGAAAAATCTGCCAATGACCATTCAGGGTTCAGAGGAATGTGATAAGTTTTATACTCGCTGCGAGGGGACAAGCAATACAGAAGTAAGCTGCAGGTTGACCAGCTAATACAGAAAGTAGCTGGCTTTTATAGATACTGTAAAATGTTACAATCTTTCTGCAGCTGATCTGGCCCCACGTTCATGTCATTTATTCAGGGGACAGTTAGCTGTGTACAAATGCACTGTTTCAAATTATCACAAAGACTTGTTATTGTTAAAGAAGCTACAATTATCACAAGGACATGTTATTGGTAAAAGAAGCTACATTTCACATATCATGCGTTTCAAGTATTAACTCAAGAATTTCCTTACATTTCCACCCTTTTTATACTTGTAAATGCATTATGTGTGACAGAAAAACATCAGTGATCAGGACTAGCATAGCTTTTCATCCTTCGTGTCATATATCTGTGTTATAATTATCCACATAGTCATAAGAGCAGAGTGAAGCTGCAGTATACATGGTTTTAGTAAAAGTAGTATCGATAAGATGTTGCAATAAGCCACGAATACAAGGGATGCAACAGCACCCACAGGTTACCAAAATAGCTGCAAGTATAGCAGTTGAAATTATCACGCTGGATTCAAGTCCGCTCCATTTCCTGAACCAAGTCTTAAGAAAGTCGGTGAAATTGTTGGATATCCCAGAGTTTTCCGCCAGTTCATTAGATAACATAGCCAGTCCTTCCAAGGCCTTAGTGATACTCCCATCAGGAGCAGTGTTATTTGGGATGAAGGTGCAACACATATCACCGAAGATTTTGCACATGCCACCTCTCTCGGCAAGAAGCATGTCCAAGGCTAAACGATCTTGCCAGGCAACCGAGGTGGCTTCCAGTTGACTTGCTAAACCTTTGAATCCATCATGGGTAAAGTTGACAAATCTGTGTTGGTTGTAGTTGATCCAATCGACGTTCTTGCTTATAGTTGCCCACCAGGCGAGGAAGGATTCAAAACCAGCGGTGATTTGATTTCTGGCCTTATATTCATCTGGGACTCCTCAGGGTACTCCTATATCATCAATGTATACATGATTTTCGAAAGACCCTTTAAGTCGGACTTCTCGTTTGGAGCGGTGAATCATTTCCTATCTTGGTACCTGCGGAATAGAGGTTATGGGAAAAGCATAGAAAGGCAATATCAGTTGTACTAAACAGCAGCTCCCACTCCAGAGACTTGGAAATAAGGGGAGCAATTTCATGTCTCCACATAACCACCATATATCTGCCCCGCACACTACGGTGGTCCTGGAACCATCGTTTTTAAATGTGGTGTCGTTCTGTGTCAGAACTATATTTCAGGCACAAAAGGAGGCTGGCAGTGCCAGTAATTTCTGACTATGCCCTTGACTATGGAAACAGGTTTG
This sequence comes from Xenopus laevis, assembly GCF_017654675.1. NCBI lineage: Eukaryota > Metazoa > Chordata > Amphibia > Anura > Pipidae > Xenopus > Xenopus laevis. The sequence goes on from NC_054376.1 coordinate 105,223,945, forward strand.
GTTACATGCATATACTGTAATGGAATGTGGCATATGTAGCAGGGCAGAGAAAGGACAGGGTGGTACCGTTTGCGGGTTGCTTTTGAGTATATAACTTAAGCACACACTACAACCCTTCTAAGTCATTATCAGGGTTTAGCGGGAATGGCACCGTACCAATGGCTGGCCGTGCTTTTGCGCAAGCGACTCAGTTATCTTTCCCTGAGCGGGGGGACATGTTTGGGACATATTTTAACCATTTGTTCCCCTCGGGGACACCTGTCTCTATTCCAAAAGCTTTTTCAAGGGTGAGATTGGGTAAGTAAGTAAGTCACCCTCCCTTCAGAGCCTGGGCTCAGAAAACCAGAGATAGAGATCTTTTCTTTGAGGAATGGGGTTGTGGAATCTCTCTTTATGGCCTTTGCCCTATCTATGGTTACATTAATTAATCCCATGGGGTCTGTTCCTGTGATGGTAATCCCGAGACCAAAAAGTTTTTGGTCTCTGGGATGTTTAATGGTTTGGAGCAGTGGGTTACATGACTTGATCGTGCAGTAAGCAGATGGGGCTTTCTTTATTATGGAAATCTGCTGCTGCATGAATTTCTTTAAGTCTCCTACCCATGGTGCTATCTCCCACCCTTGTGGATCTCTACTCCACCAGACTGTGGACCAATCTGGGCAGGGCTTTAGTCCAGGGGTTGGGGGGTACAATGATGCACATATACTTATTTTCCCAGGCAAAGGACCTAGCAGTCTCTAAGGAATCACTCTGAATTCACTGGCATCAAATTCAACTGTGGTAGTGGTTCTTTCGATAATGGTAATGTCTAGAGGTTTGCTCCACGGTGGATATGAATAATCCTTGGGAGGTAGTCCCCAATCCTGTCTGCCTGTTGTACCTACACTCTGGGGAGTCCTATTTCTTGGGAATGAGGGATGCTCCCCAACAGGTGTATTATTGTGGTTGGTGGCATTATGTTATAAGTGGAAGAAAAGCCAAGGGAATAAAATGAAAAACATTATTAGTTCTAACATGCCTGCACAACCCCACCTTGAGAATGGTGTCCAGGTATCATATTGTTCTACTCTTTCCCTACTTCTGCTGCTGCTCCCAAATAGTCCCATGGTTCTTCACTGACGTTGAGACGACCCCCTCCCTAGTGGAGAGAACCCCCTTTGTAGTCAGACTGTATCCAAAGGACTATTTGGGTTCCCTAGCTACTTGCCCTAGTTCTTTTACTAGTTTACAATGACTGGAGTGTACCCAGGACACTCTTTCTGCGATTTCACCTGATAAGGCCCTTCCCACAATGGAGTCGACCAATTCTTCATTTTTATTACCTTTACCCACATGTAGCCTCCAGGCTTCACAAGTTCTATTGGGATGGGCTCTCCAGTATCTGGAAGAGAATTTGGAGTAAGCTCTTGTTTATTTAATATTCTGCACATGTTCCGCCAAACTTTGGTCTGCCTCTTCCTCGATGATCTGAAAAAGGCATTTATAATTACAAGGCAACATTTCTTGTTCTCCCATCTATTGAGTTTGATAAAATCTATGCAGATCTAAAATCTAAAATGAGTATGTTATTTACCATTCCTCCTGTTGAGACATGGCTTTGCCCATGACTCAAAATGGCAACATAGTGAAAGAGTGTATTAGGAAGGATTGGTTTTCCTTTTTGGGCAATAATATATGCCCTGTTTAAGTTGGGCCCCTTAAGAAACCCATTTGTGGCAGTCTGCTTCACTGACATTATTTTGCATGTCTTTGAGTAACCCTTGATCTAAAAAGTTTGTGTCTGGTGATGCAGTTAAAGCTTGAATGTGAATGTGCTTTAGCAGCCGCATCAGCTTTGGCATTTCCTAATGAGATCTTGGAAAACGGCCTGATTTACTGCTTGTAGGTCCTAAACCATGCAACAACTCCCATCAGGTTTTCCTCATCTGTTAGGACAGCAGGTCCACCACAGGCATTGACCCTCTCTTTAAATCTGGTTGCATACTGGACAACAGACTCTTGAGCATCATGGTTAAATTTGAAAACTGTTTCCCAATAAACTTCTGGAAAAATGGTGCCTTTGGTACCTTCCAGAGCACGTAAGCGGAACCCTACTTGGGCTGGGTCAGCATGATTAGTGTCCCAATTCATTTTGACCAACAAATGTTGGTAAGCCCCTGGACCACACACATGTTTGAGTACAACTAACATCAGTCCAATTAGGGTTGGACAAACATGAGTTCCTGTACAAATTTGTGTGGATTGGTGCGGGGATGTGGAACGTCTTGAAAAATCCTTCTAAGATCTGATGCTGCCCATGGAATGTACTCTGTGTGTGTAATGTGACGTGTTGAAGCAGCAGCCCCCGCTTCTACCCCTCTTCTCTAGTTTGTATTTACAGGCGGGGTAGAACTTGGCTGGGGGGCTGGGAACTGCTTGTTCCTCAGTATCAGAGCTGCTATTTTCAGCACTGAAAGATAAATTGTCTCTAAGGTGTTTTTCCTTTTGGTGTTGTTTCTCACTGTTCACTATTTTCTGACTTAACTCCTTTGCTAGCAGCTTTATCTCTCCCTCTAGCTTTCTAGCTTCCTCATCTTTTGTGATTGTGTAAGAGGTTTGATTGGTATTTGATTCGGGTTGGCTGCTATTCTATTAAGCGGATGGTCGCCAAAGGCAATTAACCATCCGGGTGGTTATAAGGCACTTTCCTGATCTCACCAACATGTCCCTTCCCAGTAAGTTGAATGGACAATGGGAAGAGAGAATGAACTGATTAAGAATAGTCTGTTGAATGTCAGGGTCAGTTACGGCTAATAGTGGGGACAAGTATACTTTATCTAATTGCCCCCCTGCTATTCTTAGAAAAGTAAATTCCTCAGTTCTTTGGATAGTTGGCACATCAGGGGGGTGTATAAGGAATCTACATGCCCCAGTGTCACATAGGAAGGTAATGGATTTTCCCCCAACTTCAAGTGTGAGTTGGGGTTTCTACTTATATAAGAGACTACATTCTATGTCTTCTATATTAAGAATTATCCTCAGTTATTTATAGGGGAATGTATACTCTCAGATAGTCATGCCTCCCCAAGGGGGCTCCTGTCATCCCCATTGCTCAATTCTGCTCGGCATTCTCTAGGAAAATGCCCCGGTTTCTCACAATGAAAAAACCTAATTTCTCCTACGTCTTTTACTTACAGTATTTCCCTTTCTCGCTTGTCATCTCAATGGGGTCTGAACCCCCCCTTCTCTCTGCCTATCTCGTCCTCTATCCTGCTTTACCACATACACATCTTCCTCTACTAAAACACATAGTTTAACCCTCGTTTTTTTTGGTTTTTTGGAGATGTCTTTCAGCATGTCTGGCATACTCAAGGACTGCTTGCAAACTGGCTACCCGGTGGTCTACCATATGCTGACTCACAAAACTGCTAAGACATCCTCATAGGAATGCATTTTTTAGTTGTAGCTCATAAGGACTATCATTAACCATGCCCTGATCTGGTATAGGCACACCACTATATGTGTCAAAGACTTCCTTCAGTTTACAATAATATCAATCCACAATCCCTTCATTATCTTATTACCTGACATATAGTTGATCTTGTACCTTGCCTTTCTTGGCATTCCTTTCTTTATTTTCCCTCCTATTACATTCCTCATAATATTGCATTGGAAAGAAACTTATAACTTCACAATAACGTATTTGCACAATGCTTTTACATTACCTGTCTGATGCCCAATGCTCCTGTATGAGGAGGCTGCCATATTTGTGCAGCAGGAGGCCGTTAGCATTAGAATCTCTAACTGACAGGCTGACAAAACAGTCAGGTTTAGAAACTTCATCTAATAATTACTTACAAAAACAAACCTCCCAGCAAAGAGAAAAAAAAAAAAACATGACCTATAGGTAACTTTAAATGTACATTTTTTATCGTCAGTACCTCTCCAACAAGCAATCTATACTGTTCCTTGTCTAATATAGGGTTAAAATTAGAATCCTCTTTCTACCTTTTAAGAACCTGATATTATTTGGATTCTGATCACGCATGAACTGAGCGTCCTCAGTTAGATCATTGATACTTTTACAGCATTTATTTCCCATGGTTAGTAGGTATAGATGACAAACAATTGACAAACAATTTTGTGGAGTCAAACGCCTGGTGAAGCAGTACTCACGGATATGGCCTCACAGCTTGGAGCTCGGCCAAGTAAAACCTGAGGAGCAAGGTAGTCCGTTTGCCGAAAACGTTCACCGGTCAGTGTATCGCCCTTTATGGCCTGTCTGAGGGGTTGACCATTCCCTCTTTGACTCCCAAACACTCTCTTTCACACACTTTCAAACAACAAATTCAGCGGTCCCCGGAGTACTCTTTATCTTTAACGTGCACACGGAGTTAGTTATTCCTGTAGTCTTCTCACACAGACTATGGACTCGTCCGCTTGTCACTCTGTTTCTTTATCAAAGGCGGGCGATTATGCCACTTAACACCTTAATATCAACAGTCTAGGTGACCGGACCCACTATCACTCCCTGTCTCTTTATCGAAGGCGGGCGATTACGCCACTTAACACCTTAATATCAACAGTCTAGTGACGGGACCTTTACGTAGCAACAGTCTAGGTGACTGGACCCACTATCACTCCCTGTCTCTTTATCAAAGGCGGGCGATTACGCCACTTAACACCTTAATATCAACAGTCTAGTGATGGGACCTCTACGTAGACAACTAGTAACAACAACAACAAAAAGAAAACATATACGTTACCAGATTCCAGTGACCCTGGTCGCTGTGTTCTTTGGAAACCGTCACTGTTCCCCCAAACGAGTGCAACTGGCCTCTCTTTACGACAGCTGTCGGAGGTCTTTCGGTTCAGTCCGCAGAGAGAATAGGATTAACCCTCTGCAGTGACCACAGTCACTTTTCCCGTTTGAGAAGACAGATGTTGGTTTCCGGTTCGAAGGACCAAGTTGTTAGAAAAATCTGCCAATGACCATTCAGGGTTCAGAGGAATGTGATAAGTTTTATACTCGCTGCGAGGGGACAAGCAATACAGAAGTAAGCTGCAGGTTGACCAGCTAATACAGAAAGTAGCTGGCTTTTATAGATACTGTAAAATGTTACAATCTTTCTGCAGCTGATCTGGCCCCACGTTCATGTCATTTATTCAGGGGACAGTTAGCTGTGTACAAATGCACTGTTTCAAATTATCACAAAGACTTGTTATTGTTAAAGAAGCTACAATTATCACAAGGACATGTTATTGGTAAAAGAAGCTACATTTCACATATCATGCGTTTCAAGTATTAACTCAAGAATTTCCTTACAGACAGGTAGAGGGGGGGGGGGTATTTAGATCTCTACTATTTTTTACCTGATGTCAGCAGTGTTTGAAACACCCCATGTGTCATTAACCCGAGACATATGATATGGCCTGTTGTAAAAGAAAAATCTCCTTCAAATAGATGTAACGTTATGCCATTTTAGATTTAACGTCATGCCATAGAATGTAAGTAGCGAGTCAGATGACTTTAAACTGTTCCTCAGCCAAACTCATCAATACTAAACTATTCCAAGAGTTGCCTAACAACTATTTTTAGCAATTAAAGGTTTACTTTTTGGATGATCCTTCCAATAAAATAATATCTTTCCTTTAATGAATTCCATGAATTACCATAAAACAAATTCTTGTGTCTCAAAGTTTTATTAATCCATCACTTTGTGCATCCAATGTTTCGGCCCTTGTTGGGGCCTTTATCAAGCATAAAGTGCCAGTAATACAATAACAATAACAGGATGCACAAAGTGATGGAGTATGGGTCCTTCTATGAGCAATATATATATATATATATATATATAATAGCTAGAAATGCCAAAGCTAAAGCATCTCTATAGTAATAATAATCGAGGCCTTCAAAGTTGTCACAGAAGTTTCCCATCTTGGATTTTGCAAAAGGAGCATGCTCAGTGTCCTTTGGGCAGCTGTTAAGAACTGAAGTTTAGGGGTTGTCACATATCAAAAAGCAGAAAATAAGGTTCACCTGTCATATAAACTGATGCTGATTATTCAATTCTGATGCTAACTGTGTTGGTGTTTGAGCTGCCATATTCCAATATGTATTTACTAATATAAACCTCAGGCCTATATTGTGACATTTCTATTGCACTGAGCATGTGCAGTGAATCAGCAGAAGATGTGGAGCTACTGGGGGCATTTTGGAGGCACAAATCTACATTGCTAAAGGGCTGTGGTTGCCTTGGGCTGCTATAGAAGTCCAAAACATAATGTACAACATTTCTGCCCTACTTCTTTGGTTATCTTTATTTAGTCCCATTAAATAAAGGAGAAATGCTGGTGATCAAGAGGCTAAGCTGGACATTAAGGGTTGCATAACAGTATGACAGAGCCAGTCCTTTGCTACTCGTTCTTGAGACCGTCAAGTTTTACATCCCCAGACCCATTTCAGAGGGTTCAGGAGCTGCAGTTAATTATACAGAATGACCCTGAGGCCAGCTACGTTCCTGAAACCCCTTCCCCCCGAAGTCTCTGATATTTTTAGTGCGGGAGATGATGCCAAGAATTTAAACTGTTTCTCCAAATCAGTCATCAGAATTGTGACATATTTCATATGCTTCATTCTTCTGTGTGTGCTAAAAGTGTTACTATATACAGTATGCAAATGTCACCACAGTACTTTACATATAAAAGCAACTTGGCTGTTCCTGGGGCAATGAAATAATTATCAACAGCATTCGAACAAAAAAAAACATGGCTTTTAACATAACCAAACGGTTTTGGTCAAATTACATCAGATTTTGTTTTTTAATTCATTCAAACCTCTCTTCCGTAAACTGAAAATGACTTTAGTTCCAGTAACAAGTCTGGCGTTTGCAAAGGGCATCATATGTCAAGTCTTGGTTATTCATTTGTAATGGGTGTGCGTGAACGAGAGAGCTGCACTTATATTGACTCCTCTGACGCTAGAACAGTTAAATGCAGAAATACAGATTATTATCTGCAGCCTGCAGTGTTTTCCTTTTCATCATCTCCTGATTATGTTATGCCTTTTAGCAGCTGCTCTGTTATTCATTTGCTGTAAGAGAAAAGAAAATCATGAATAGAGATACACTCTGCCAAAGCAGCGGGTGTAGCCAGCAACTTATTTTAATGTGTTTTATCACACAGATGTGAGTGAACCAACCCAGATTAACCTTCTAGGACTGTAGCTTGTCTCTAGCAAAATGGATGAATGTTGGTATAGTCCAGGGATTTTTGCTGTCAAATCCAATATGTTTTTTTCCTCTCTTCTCTCTGCTTCTGCTCTGAATACATAGCGCATATGAACAAAGTAGTAAGGCTGCCTGGCTTTCTTCTAAATGAAGCTTTGTATTGATATTTTGGCGCTTGTACAAGAAGGAGGGATAATACAAATGTTTTAAATTAAATACAGTTTGGCACAGTTCGGTGTTTTGATCAGTTATTTTACCCAGTATGCTTCATCTTCTGTTCAACAGCAGTATAGAATATATTGATAGGGTATAAATAACTTTCAATAATGATTTTCATGCATGTATGACCATTCAGTTGTGTATGCTGTTGTGTTTGTGCAACCAGCACAAAGTAATTGCTAAGTGTATGGTTGATGTGTTTCTTAGGTGGAACATGAGTTTCTTTTGCACTAGTGCAAGCTCCGGGCACTACTGGAATCACACAAAGGCAATAAGGGATATGTATATAAATAGCTTTTAACTTTGTTGATGAATTTTACTTTGAAGCTGGCATTGTCCTGTGAAGTCTTTTTGATTTTTATACCACAAATCCCTGCAGAACATCTGTCCATATGATTTATACCTACCTATACATGGTAGCACCTTATTTTTTATATATATATATATATATATATATATATATATATATATATATATATACTGTATTAAGCAACCGCACTCTGTACACCGGACTTCTTGTTATTGTTTGCGGGTGCAGGGTCAATTGTTTTCATATGCAGAAGTAGTATATAGACCCGCACACCAATGTTTCTTTCCAATAAAGTGTTTATTTAGTACATTAATCCGACGTTTCGGCCCACATTAGGGCCTTTTTCCCTAATGTGGGCCGAAACGTCGGATTAATGTACTAAATAAACACTTTATTGGAAAGAAACATTGGTGTGCGGGTCTATATACTACTTCTATATATATATATATATATATAGAAGTCCATCAGTCGAAAGCAGCGCACACTGGAATTTTTTAAAAGTTTAATTTATTTATCAAATTTTTAAAATTTGATAAATAAATTAAACTTTTAAAATGTATATATATATATATATATATATATATATATATATATATATATATATATATACTATATATATATATAAAGCCCATAAATATCGGCACTCCTTCATGTTACACTTCTCTTCACTTGCCACTGGGATATGCAATGAATTTTACTAACGCACTCCTGGGGCTTCTTTTAATAAAATTTCTTTGTTGGCCCAGCTCCTCAGTGATTCCTTTTCTCATCAGAGGGGTGCACGACACATCATGTGTTCATCATCACATGCTTTTTCAAAACGAATACAAGGAATTGGAAGCACTCCCAATTATAATATAAAACCGCCTTTATTCTTTCATATATGGCAGCACCAACATTTCGGACCTACAATGGTCCTTTTTCAAGCTGACTTGAAATGTTGCTGCTGCCATATATGAAAGAATAAAGGTGGTTTTATATTATAATTGGGAGTGCTGCCAATTCCTTGTATTCACTTCTTTTAATAAATATATTTATTTCAGCATGGTACAGAATCAACATTTCAGCTCACATCTAGAGCCTTTGTAAATCTTGACAAAGTCTCTAGATGTGAGCCAAAACATTGATTATGTACAATGCTGAAATAAATACTGTACATTTATTAATAAATTTATTAATAAATGTATTGATTTCAGCATTGTACATAATCAATGTTTTGGCTCACATCTACAGACTTTGTATATGTGTATATATATATATATATATATATATATATATATATATATATATATATATATATATATATATATATATATATATATATATATATATATATATATACAGTATATAACAAAAAAGGGAAAGTTGTGCTCACCACTAGTTTTTAAAACCATTAGGCAGGGGTGCAATGAGGCTGTGACCACAAAATACATATAGACAAATACAAGATTCCTCTGCACTCAACCCATTATCAATATATTTAAGACAGAGACATTTTGTGCATACTGCTACTGAAAAATGCCTTACCCTTTAAACAAAACAAGGATTGTTTGTCCATATATTGCAATATATTTAAGCCTTTTGACATAGTTGGCCAGCTTAAATATATTGCAATATATGTACAAACAATCCCAGCTATAGTCAGGTGATCCCACTGGTGTCTAATAAAAGGGCAGCCAAGTTTGGGAGTTTTACTTTGAAAGCAGCAAGTAAGTTGCAGGTAAAACGTAGTCGTCCCTTTGTAAAATGTATAATGAAGCAATTGAATTCTTAATGAATCAGATGAAAATTGAGCATAGGACTGGCCAGATATGGGATGACTTTGACGTAGTTGGCCAGCTTAAATATATTGCAATATATGGACAAACAATCCCTGTTTTGTTTAAAGGGTAAGGCATTTTTCAGTAGCAGTATGCACAAAATGTCTCTGTCTTAAATATATTGATAATGGGTTGAGTGCTGAGGACTCTTGTAATTGTCTATATATATATATATATATATATATATATATATATATATATATATATATATATATATATATATATATGAAATTAAGGGTTAACTTGATGGACCATGCCTGTCCCAAAGATAGGGTATGGTCTTTTTATATTAGAGGGGCAACCAGGAAACTCCCACTCCTGGAAAAAAAAGAACACCTTTGACCGATGGGGTCTACCGTTATTGTAATGTAAATGCTTGTTTCACCTCTGTAAGTTCTATCAAGTAACACTCCATAAGGAAAGTTCCCCCCTTTTTTTTTACAAAATAGAGGCACAAGGCTGACAATACAAACAGGTTTACTTTCCGTGTTAGCTGGGAATTTGGCTATATATGCTGATGTGTATTTAATATTATTCTTGTTATGAGCCCTTAACCCCTGACCACATCTGTACTTGTGCTTTTCACTTCAAAATCTGTCCAAGGCACACAATAAAATGAAAATGTAATTTGCCAAATTGGCTTTATGGTTTGCCCTGAAGTAATTCTGGAGTTTTTGTTGGCTTGGCCTTCTTCCCCTACATTCAACTTACATTACATAATTAAAGCAGTTGCGATAAAGCACGCAATGTACAACCTCTTATTTATTCTTGGTATCTTCTTAAAGCATTCTTCTTAATAGAAACTCTGCACCCATCCACTGGGATTATATTGTGTTGGACCAAGAGGGGAAACATTTTCAATGCACAGCACTGCATCTCCCAGCATCCCTGCCTGAAAACTTGATCCACGGGTAGTTGCAGTTCTGCTTCAATGAAAATGCCAAAGTTTGCCTTTTTAACAAGCTTGATGTTTGATTGCTGGCAGATGTTCAACTTTGATTCCCTCTATGGGGTCAAACATGTCTAAGCTTTGTGGAGATGCCAGCAAAAACTATTGCACTTCTAGGCTAAACCTATATATATATATATATATATATATATATATATATCAGCCACACACCTATATAAGTGACCCAGTCTGAGGCCTAATCACATAGTACATCCAGTACAAAAAGTGTATTTGTATGAGAGACCAGTGGACTCAAAGTCCCATTGGCCCTAGGTTTATACCTTTTCATTGACATTTACATTTATCAATTTTACAGAGTTGGCACTGTGATGGAGACCCTGTTCAACCACAATTACTATATGATCCTTGTACTATACCTTCTGGCTTCTTGTTACAGGAATGCAACACTATGGGACAAGTATTAAATAGGTTGTGGCCAACCAGCCTGTGAGACCATGGCATCTTTGGCATATGTAGAACTGCATGATGTTTCAGGAACACTTCATGGAAGTTGAATATTTTCATGAATATGAAAAATAAATAATACATTCAGACTGCAACATGATGTGTAAACATAAGACGTGCAATTTTAAGTACCTAAATACCCCCAATAAATCAGCCAACTATGGGTGGAGAGCTAGAAGCCACAGAGAGGTTTGGCCGGCTTTCCAAATCTTTCCAAATTATAGCAAAACAATTGGATATAAAATGTATGACTAGCACACTCAGCCAAAATTCACCATCATTTATTTATATAGTATTTGCATGTTATGCCGTGCTTTCCAATAATATAACAAACTGAGGACATTCAACAAATGAACAATGGACACAGAATAAAACAAGGGGGATAAGGGGCCTTTCTTGGAAGAGCTCACTACATAAAACTTGCACATGCTGTAAACAGTACGGTACATTACCATATTAAATTCTTCTTGCAGCAAATATGCCTGCAATGTACTTTATTAACACATATTTATAAAGGTCAACATATCCAACAGCACTGTACAAGAGAAGTATTGCTTACAAATGAGTTTCTTTATTATAGGTTATTGGACACAACAGCACAATCAGATAGATCCCCTAAACATAAATGAAACTTAGTGAAGGTCCCTATGAGTTGCCTATAGCTCCTGAGCCACCGTTTGTCTGCTTCCTCTACAGTTACACTCTGACTGGCTGATACTGACGGGTACAGTAGGTAAAGGGGTGAAAATATATTACGACTTTCTTGATGTGTCTAATAAGGTTAAGTATTCCACCTTCATATTCCCAACTTACTGTACTCTCTCTCCATCAGTATTTCGCTGCATCTATTTTAACTTTAAATATTAATATCTCCTCTCACTGTCTATTCATCAAAATCTTGTCTATCTGTATTTCACCTTCTCTTCTCACTAAACCCTACTCGTTCTCTCCACCAATTATATTTGCTCTTCTAATGACTTTACACCTAAATTGGTTTCACACCACCTTCAACAATATACAGTATCTCATCACCATTATATACTAACATTATCTTTAAACCTGACTTACTTTGTACCCCACCTAGCTCCACTCAGTTTTATCAGTTTTCCATTACTTGTGTACGACATTTCTCGTACCCCACTAACACTTCAATCACTATCTTCTATGTCCATCCAGTTATAATCAAACAAAAGAATCAGAGTAATTTGTATGTCTCCTCCTATGAATTGTGTTATACAAGTATTGGACCTGTTATCCATAATGCGTAGGACCTGGGGTTTTCAGTGCAATAGATATTTCCATAATTTGGATCCTAGTAGATAATCATGTAAACAAATAAATAAACTGATTTTGGTAATACGGATTCATTATATCTTAGTTTAGTTACAAGGTACTGTTTAATTACTACAGAGAAAAGGAAATCATTTTTAAAGGGCATGCAAAGGCAAAAAAATAAAATCCCATTTTTACTTTCTTTAATAAAAAAGAAACCTATCTCCAATATACTTTAATTAAAAAATGTGTACCGTTTTTATAAGAAACCTGACAGTATGCAGTGAAATTCTCCCTTCATTTACTGCTGTGGATAGGAATTGTCAGATGGTCCCTAACTGCTGAGCAGGGAAACAATCATACTTATGAACAGCAGGGGGAGCCCCCGCCTTACTTCCCAGCCATGCAGAACTCAAGCAGCTTTGTTTATGACAATCCCTAAGCAGCCCAGACCACACTGAGCATGTGCACAGTCTTAGTCTTGCAAAGATGTATAACAAAGTTACAAGATGGTGACCCCCTGTAGCCAACTTTGAAAGCATAAATTATTTATTTGATTAGGCTTGTGGTGCAGTAAGTTCATGTTAATATTTAGTATACAAAATACAGTAAATGTAAATGTCAATGAAAAGGTATTTCTAGCCTTATTCTATTTTAGAATTTGCATGCCCTTTAAATACTGTATTTGGATTATTTGATTATAATACACAAAAGCCATGAATATCCTGTAAATTATATCCTTATAAACGGTGAGTAGTGATGTCATCAGTTATAAACGGTGAGTAGTGATGTCATTTCTGTCACATGACTTACTAAAATTTGTGTATTATAATAAATAAAGTACCCCCAGTTGTAAAATATGAGGATATTAGAAGTTACCTCGGAGTTCCATGACCTGTATAAAAACACTCGGCCTTCGGCCTCGTGTTTTTATATGGTCATGAAACTCCTCGGTAACTAATAATATCCTTATATTTTACAAGAGGGGGTACTTTATTCACTATATAATGAACTCTATGGGAAAAGGCTTTTCCATAATTCAGAGCCTTCTGGATAATGGGTTTCTGGATAACTGATCCCATACCTGTAGCTCAAACTTATACATTTTTTTAAGGGAAAGCAATATGTGTAGCATGAGGCATGTTGACACCCTCATTTCGTTGAAGGTTTTTGTCACCTCCAGTTAAAACCCTGTTAATTGTTCATTTGCATATTGCTAAAATGCTTTTCAAACATTATATGGCCTAAGTGGCTACATTTATTTGTTGTGAATTTAGATAATTACCACATACTTTGGATGCTTGCCCTACAATATATGCTGTAATTAAAATATACACCTACACCAGTCTAGCAGCCCATCCTGCATTCCATGCTGTATTTTGCTTTCCCACATCTTAAATCTTTAATAAATTGCCCTTCACAAATTGGTGAGATTAATTTCATTTTACAGGACAGGTTTATCAGGATGGAAGTTAAGACTCTACACCCAAGTGCCTGGATGTTCAAAGAAGCAATAAGCATTAAATGTAAACTTGTAACTACTATGCAGAGAAGATGTAATATTGAATATTCATAGTAATACTCATTGTAATAGTCACAGGCTTACAATGAATAATGTTCAGTCTACACGCTAGGCATTTTTCGTCTATGTGCTGCTTCGTTTATCTCAGTATACTGGGATCATTGTCCTTTTGCTTAATGTATAAATAAACATAAATGTATATCTTTTTTTCCTACCAAAAAATAAATACTTGGTTTATAAAAATTGTGTGCTACAGAGAGTGTAGGATAAGTGTCACTGAGAGTTGAAGGATAGATGTTGGTGAGTGGGAGGTGAGTAAGGAGAGATAGTGGAATAGGCACAGTGACTCAGAGTAGAGGTAATAGGAGAAGTAGTGAATGGAAATTAAAGTGGAGTAGGTAACAGAGGTAATGGAAAGTTGAATATATTGGCAGGTGGTATTAGGGTGAAGACACACAGAGCTACTTGTAGCACTACTTGTCCCAGCTACACAAGTGATAATTTACTGATAATTGGGCAAATGTCAGTATTGTCTATGGCAGGGTATTTTCTGGCCTTTGTAGCTGCTACTAAGTAGCTTGTGTCTTCACCCTTAGTAATGGTGGCAAAATGAGGCGGGACTAGAGACACATAAGAAGGAATTCACTGACGGGAGTTGTTGGTTAAGAGGTACACTGAGTGGGAGTTAAGGTGGCCATAGACGTAACAATTACAATCTTTCTTTCGTCCAAGAAAGATCATTTGTTTCAATACACATGTGCAGAGCTGAATCGTCAGATATACAGGTAGATACAATAGAATTCTATCTGTATCTGACGATGCTGCACTAACAATGGCCGATGTTTGGGTGGGTCCCTTCAAAGGCGCCTGATCAAAATTTTCCATACAGCCCGATCGATGAGCCGATCTTCTGCCAATATAGGTTGGCTCTTTTCCCACCATACAAACACCGAATATCGAAAATATTTTGTAAGATATAATCTGGTCGTCTAGAAGACAGGGTGTAATAAAATGAGGGGATATTTTGGTAACTCAAGTAATACTGAGAGACAAGAGTTTGAAAGATTGGGGAGAATGATGTATGGAGTACACTTAATTAAAGGCAGTTTTGAGGAAGGGTAATGTAAGAGTATTCAGTTATCTTTAGAGATTCAGTTGTTGTTCTTTTTCATAATGTCACAATACGTGTAATTTTTTAACCATTTCATGCACAGGAAATACATGTGCTGGGAAGATGAAGGCTGATGGGGGCAGGTGGAGAGCAGAAGTGATTCCTAAACATGCAAATGGGGGAGTACAATGTACAGTGGGACTGTAGCAGGGTTGGTTGGGCAGCCTAGGTGAAGTTGTATATTCCTCTAATAGGGCAGCTGTATTGTATATTATGCTTGGCTGCACAAAGCAGGTATAGAGGTGCCAAGCCCTATACATTGCCCCTTCGTATAAAAAAAAATGTATGCAATAACAAATATTAAAAACTGCAATAGATTACATACAGTGGGGTAACTATAGAGGAAGCAGACCCAGCAGTTGCAGGGGGCCTGGGGAAAAAGGGGTCCCGGACTGCGGGGTTTGCTTCCTCTATAGCCAACAACCTCCCCCCTTCCACAGCTGCTCTCTTACCTGACGGGGAAGCAGAGTGCGTTGGCACGGGAAAGTAGTGAGTGAGGTTTGGGTAGGGGAGTGGACAGGGTCTGGATGAATAGTGTGCGGCATCTGGGCCAGAAGTGGGTGGAGGCAGAAAGTGGGCGGGAGGATGGGGATCGAAGAGCGCCAGGCCCCTCGGAAGATTTTTTTGCAGGTGGGCCTGGTGCACTCTAGTGACACCACTGATTACACATCAGTACTATTTCAGTGTAAATTACATATGATTTTCTGAAGATAAGTACAAAAGTCAAAAAAGGAAAAGTAGGTGGGTATTTGAAATTCAGTGCCACTTTCTTTTGGATATGTTCTTTCTACATATGCAGTCCTTAATAGAGTTGCAGGAGAAAAAAAAGAGACAGTGTTAAAGTACACATGGTAACATGATGATCTTGTGAACAAATGTCCCCAAATAGATAATCCAGCCAGCATTGTCATACCAGGTCAGATTTATCAGGTGTACCCTTTGAGGTGTTCCCGCAGGATAGTTTGCCACATGCCAATAGGCATTGGATTATTATCGTCTTTCGTAATTGAATGAGACATTTAATATTCACCTTATGATTCGTATGTAATACTTGTATTTTTAGCACACTGGTCATATTTTCCAACAGCACATTTATAACAGTGGAAAAGCAGCCAAAGTGCCATATCTGCCTTACCCAGGGGTGCTTCACCAATGAGGCGAGTTGAGGCTGTCGCCTCAGGCAGCAGCACCCCACTAGGTACCAGGGGCAGCAAAAATGCTGCTCCTGGTACTTTAAGAGCAAATTTCCAGGGGAAGGGGGGCAGCAGCAACTGCTGCTGCTTCAGGCGGCGGAGGGGCCAGGATCGCCCCTGGCCTTACCTATCCATGTAAATGGAAATTTTATAACAGCATTAGTACTGATGGTTTTCAGCTGACAAATGCTCACTAGAGTGCACGGGTGCTAAAAAAATAGTCTTTTATTCAGTGTAGGGATGCACCCAATCCAGGATTCGGTTCGGGATTCGGCCAGGATTCGGCCTTTTTCAGCAGGATTCGGATTCGGCCGAATCTTTCTGCCTGGCCGAACCGAATCCGAATCGGGAGGGAGATCACATGACTTTTTGTCACAAAACAAGGAAGTCAAAAATGTTTCCCCTTCCCACCCCTAATTTGCATATGCAAATTAGGATTTCGATTTGGTTTGGTATTCGGCTGAATCTTTCGCAAAGGGTACATTCCAGTGCACAGATATTATGCCGTGCTTGTCTAATAAGGGACTGTATATGAGGTCAAAAGCCAATCCCAACAGTTTTCAGAGACTCATATACTGTGTATGTAACTAATGTTTATGTTTCAATCCATTTTCGAGTAGATTTACAGTAATTCAATGCTGGCATTGGTTATTATGCATGTTATTTTTCTCCATATAAGTTGGGACACTTTAGAAAAAAATTACATCTAATCATAAGATACTGATGTCAGTGAGATGTACAGAAAACACTGATTTAAAATCTGTTAACTACAACCTCATTATAATTACATTGTTCATTTTGCATATGTGAATTGGGAGATCAGGCGCAGAATTCATAACCCTAACAGAGATGTCTCTTCCAAAGTGTACGCCGAGAGTGTGCTGCTAAGCGTAAAGTTTAAATCTTCTTCATGCCATCAGAGACTTCAGTTCAGCCAGATAATTTGCAGCCCACAATTGCCATTGCACCCCTGTGGACTGAGAAGAAAGGGAAAAAAGCTTAGCAGCACACAAACAGACCCTAAATATAGCAAACAATGATCACACCATTAAACCAGCAGCAAACACTAACAATACAGCACAAAGACAGGCAAGGTATGTTTACTGGGGATATTTATAGCCCATTTTTATTCTGCTTGCAACATGTAAACCCTGTCTCCTTTCTACTATACCTCTTTTTCCTTATCATCGCCTTCTGTTTCCCATCATACAAAGCATATGTACGTCATAAATAAATGTGTATTTGAGTTATAAATAAACAATTGGCGTTAGGGTAGCCTAATGGTAAAGGGTAAATATGCTCTATTTCTAGATTTGGTTTATGTTTTATTTTATTTAGCAAAAACAAACAAAATTACAATATGAAGCAAAGCTGGGAGTGAGTTTCCACTGAATATATATTATATATAATACACAAAAACCATGAATATCCTGTAAATTATATCCTTATAAACGGTGAGTTCTGATGTCATCAGTTATAAACGGTGAGTTCTGATGTCATTTCTGTCACATGACTCACTGAAATTTGTGTATTATAATAAATAAAGTACCCCCAGTTGTAAAATATGAGGATATTAGAAGTTACCTCGGAGTTCCATGACCTGTATAAAGGTGGTCATGAAACTCCTCGGTAACTTCTAATATCCTTATATTTTACAAGAGGGGGTACTTTATTCACTATATATATGTATATATATATACTGCCTTAAGGGCTGTGAGTAAACTTATTCTTAGAGGCAGATGTTAGATGTGAGTAGTTCCAGCATTAAAGCAGTAGCTGGAGAAGATGAATATAAGACTATGAGAATAAGAATATGAATACAATAACACGAGAAATAAATGAAGGCATTGCTTTCACGTGCTGAGCACACAAAAAACATTTTATTCCCTTTTAGGGAATTCTAAGCCACTTTCCACTGTGCATTAATTGAACATGTTCAGTGTTTTTAACATTATTTGTAAATATAATTGCTATTAAGAGCAGCATCTAGTTGTTTGCATTCTCTGTACTCCTGGCTCTGAATCCTGAAACAAGCCAGTTGATCCTAAGAGAAAGAGGATAGCTGACTCCTGTTACATTATTTAAAGAGCCTGACCTAGAAAAAAGAAAGGGGTAAACAAACACTGAATTTAATTGCAATTGCATTTCAAACAACTTTAAAACTATCAAAATGTGTAGTAGAAAAAAGGTTTGGACCGCTCCAGACTCACCCCCTGTGTGTTCTACTTCATTTTTTATATACCGGTTGCTCTGACACCAGTGTTCCCACTCTAATAAGATATGCTCAAGAGGATAGAAAGGCGGCACTTCGGTTAAAAAGAAATGTGGTTTATTGCAACAGGCCACAAACCAACATCACCTGATGCGTTTCGGGAGTAACTCCCTTAATCATAGGCTATGCTTAAAGGGCATGTAAAGTCTAAAATAGAATAAGGCTAGAAATGCTGTATTTTGTATACTAAAAATAAACATGAACTTACTGCAGCACAAGCCGAAATCAAACAAATAATTTATGCTTTCAAAGTTGGCTACAGGGGGTCAACATCTTGTAACTTTGTTAAACATCTTTGCAAGACTAAGACTGTGCACATGCTCAGTGTGGTCTGGGCTGCTTAGGGATCGTCATAAACAAAGCTGCTTGAGTTCTGCATGGCTGGGAAGTAAGGCAGGGGCTCCCCCTGCTGTTCATAAGTATGATTGTTTCCCTGCTCAGCAGTTAGGGACCATCTGACAATTCCTATGCACAGCAGTAAATGAAGGGAGAATTTCACTGCATACAGTCCGGTTTCTAATTAAAGTATATTGGAGATAGGTTTCTTTTTCATTAAAGAAACTAAAAATGGGATTTTATTTTTTTGCCTTTACATGCCCTTTAAGGGAGTTACTCCTGAAACCCGTCAGGTGATGTTGGTTTGTGACCTGTTGCAATAAACCACCTTTCATTTTAACCAGAGTGCCGCCTTTCTATCCTCTTGAGCATATCAAAATGTGTAATTAATGGATTTTATAAAAGTTGCTTAATCAATGTAGAGGAACGGAGCACCACAGAGCCAGAATAATATGTTAAAAAAGTCAAAATTTATTATAAATCCATTAAAAATTATAGCAGCATCTCTCCTGTGGGGCTGCCCGCTTAACACGTTTCGTGACTCACTGCCACTTCATCAGAAGCTTCTGAAGAAGTAAAGCTAATTATCAAAAATAGTCAGCAAATACATTATCCAGAAAGCTCCAAATAACGGAAAGGCCATCTCCCATATATAGATTCTATTTTGTCCAAATAATCCACATTTTTAATAATGATTTCCTTTATCTCTGTAATAATAAAATATAATTAATCCTTATTGGAGGCAAAACCATCCTATTGGGTTTATTTAATATTTACATGGTTTTCTAGTAGGCTAAAGGTATGAAGATCCATATTACGGAAAGATCTGTTTTCTAGAAAACCCCCAGGTCCAGAGCATTCTGGATAACAGATCCCTTACCTGCACTTAATACCCTAATCTCACACCGGTATACATGGAATATCCTGCTAGAATGGCAAGCATCCCATTGCATATGATCTTAGCTCAGTATTTTGAGCTGATTCTTGAACTTTCATCAGCTATTTATAGAGTATACTTCTATGTAACTGAATGCTCTTCGATGATAATGTTGCATTTTTTTCAGTGTGAACTGGAATTATCAAGAAAAACTTGTAAAATAATGAGGGTTAAGCACCATAGAGGCATGTAGGGTCAATGTGAAATCTATGCAGCCAGGCAGTTGGTATGCTATTTTAGATAAGCTTCCATTAAGGCTGCTATAATGAGTCTACAGGCTCACTATCATGACAAATGCTGGTTGAATGCTTCCATCCTGCAAATCTTGTTATGCTACAAATTCTCATTCTACTTACTGTTTACTCACAGTAGGCACTGGAAGGCAAATACCTTCTACTCCTAAAAGATTATAAAGTCTCTACTGACTTCATAGCATTTGTGGGTCATGATTGGTAGGAAATAACTTGTGTAGTTGTGCCCTAATGAGTTGTGAATGCTGTTTTGCAGGCCTTAATTACTTTACGATGCCGCGATTGCAAAAATAATTTGGATATACAACAGGTCCTTTCCTCGCTACTTTTAATGAAATGTTAATTAAAATGTAATTATCATGACTGTAGTGTCTAGTTCCTATCTAGACAGAGTGTATCAATACTACGTGCTGTCATTTTGACTTCTAATAAACAGAGTAGTCTAGTTCTACTTCTACCCTTGACCGCTTACTTGTAATTTAATCCTCTTGATTATAGCTCTGATTATTGGTCTGGCTTATGCCAGTAAATTGTTAATAGTAAAATAGAAAAAAGAACCCACATATATCAAGTCTTAGCTTCTAACTGGTCACTTGTAAATTATTGTGCTTATATTTTAAAATGCTGACGTGCAATTCCCTAACTGGTTCATCTCTATTCGGCATACCACAAATGACCACACCTATTGGATTTTAATCCTGATTTTATACTGGTCACAATTAATTTTCGTTAACTCATTTGGAAATACAAGTATGAATTTTTAATTAACTAGTAACAAAATTGACAAATAACATCCATGCTAGAAACAGGTGGAAATCTCAGTGAATCAATGTGTATAATTAGCCTGATTGGAGGTGTCCACAAAACAGAAGGAATTCGTTTGGAAAACACAGTACGATCCGTGTAGAGAGTGTGACAATACCCGGTGTACGGACAACAGAACACTGCTTATGGTCTGTATAAACACTTATTTGGGTTTGAATGACAATCGGGACTTTAAGACCGCTGCCTGGCATTTATTGGTGACTACCGCAAGTTTGCTACTGCCTAAGCGGCTGCAAATTAGCCGTTTCTGTCATTCAAAATTGGGCGCTTCACTGCGGTTAATTGGGTCCATATCAGAGTCCCGACCCTTTACACACTGGTTTCCGCTCTCGGTCCATACCCATAGGACCCACGGCTTCTGTTCATACCCAAGCACAGGACTCACCTATTCATAAGAAGACTTGCGCACACTTGTCCCCTTGATTACCGGACTCCAGGACATACAGAGTTACATATCGTATGTGTAAAGGCTGACGAGCCAATTCACACAAACAATTTTTGTTATGATTTGATATCCCGGAGCCCTACAAAATTTGGACAATTAGAGGGTAGGGATCCTTACTCCCCATGCAGCGCTGCTATCTTAGTATGTTTTAAATGTTTTTAAATGCTTTTAGCGTGGTGGTTAATAAATATTGCCTTTTATCTTAAATATCCTTTTCATATGGTTATATATCTTATCCCATGTTATGGGAGCCTAATATTGGAGGAGAAGTCCCCTTTCTTGGTTCATTAGTATATAGTAACAAAATTGATTTACTGTTTATTAGTGATGGGTGAATAAATTTGCCTAGCACGAATTTGTGGCGAATTTCTGTGTTTTGCCGCCAGTGAATAAATTCACGAATCTCCTGCGAAAATTCACCGGCATCAAAAACATTCTGGATGCGCGTCCGAAAAGTTGCTCGCATCAAAATCACTGGGCGTCAACACTATTCGGACGCCCATTGACTTTGATGCCAGAGTCAAAATTTACGCGAGTGACTTTTTCATCAATTTCAGATTTTAACAATTTTTTTGCGAACATTTCCAATAATTTTTATTGAAATGTTCCGATTTTCACGATTTATTAGTGAAACTTTCTGATTTTCACGATTTTTTCACCCATCACTACTATTTATTGCACTGCACTTTAGTTTAATCAAAGAGGATCAATTCATTAATTACTTTAGTAGCTATTACGAGTTGCACTTTACAGGGAAATGAATTAATTGTTCTTTAATAATCCCTTGTGAAAATAGATTCAGAATTAGATTTGTAATTAATTGGAGTTAATGAATTTCTATTTATTGCACTGCACTTTAGTGATAGTTTAAAGCTTTAAAATCCAAAAGGTGTGGTCATTGGTGGTATGTCTAATAGAGATTAACCTGTTAGGTAATTGCACGATCAGCATTTTAAAATACAAGCACAATAATTTACAAGTGACCAGTTAGAAGCTAAGACTTAATATATGCGGGGTACTATTTCACTAGTACTAGCAAGTAAGCATGCATTTTATGGAAGATCATTTTTTTTAGACTTTACAATACCCATGTCCCAGATCTTTTGTCCTTCGTATTTGTATATTGTGTTCCCTACTATTATTTAGTTAATTGGCCTACTTCCAAATTACCAGTTTAGGGATCATGCTTATGCACAATTTTGCTTTAAAACTTCCCTTACGTAGTGAAAAGATGTCAGCAAGCACTCCGTACACCACTCGTAAAGATAAAACGTTGAAGTTTATTTCAGCAAGTTAAAATCATCAGAATTCTGACGTGTTTCGTATCACAGATACATAATCATAGACATGCCTATGATTATGTATCTGTGATACGAAACGCGTCAGGATACTGATGATTTTAACTTGCTGAAATAAACTTCAACATTTTATCTTTACGAGTGGTGTAGAGAGTGCTTGCTGACATCTTTTCATTTCATGGATTTCCCCTCAAACTACGGGTTTGGGGTGATGCACCCGGACCGCTCATTTGATTCAGTGAGTGCGTCTCCTTTCTTCTGATCTGTGATAAATTTGTTAAGGTTTGCAAACCCAGAAGCACATGACCTGGGGTATATACTCTACATCCAGGTCACTGTGAAGTCAGGGTGAGCGATATTAATATATATGCATACACATACCTTTAAGAACTTTGATTGCTACTACCCATAAATTACAAAGCTATTTCAGCACTTAGAATTAATTGAGATACAATTCATTTGAGCTGAGCAATATCAAACTATAGTATTTACATAATACATAGTCTTACATAGTACACTAGGTTGAAAAAAGAGACACGTCTATCAAGTTCAACCTTTTAAGTCCATATATAACCTGCCTAACAGCTAGTTGATCCAGAGGAATGTACTCTTTTTAGTGCAGCATTAATTAGGCCCCCTTACCAAATAACAAAGTTATAGCTTTTTAGAGACATCATCTTTTCAACCACCCTGCTATAGGTCCATGGACAATAATGTGTAAGTCCTTCAACCACTGCTCCTGGGCTCCAACATGTTGGACACTAGCAATGTAGGAAACAAGCTGAGATAACACATGCACTCTACATTGTTTAGTCTTCAATAACTGTGTCAACGTTGATGATGGGAAAATTTGGTTCAGTAGATTATTCAAACTCGAGATTTTCTGTGACTATTTTGATGGCGCTTTACTATTTATCTAGCTGGCTGCTGTTTGCACTTGTCAAAGTGCTGCTAATAGTCCACAATTAATAGCACAGAAAGACCAATATCCTGTCTAGTCTTCTCTTCCCATTCCTGTCATGTATTTATCTAGCTGACTGCACAAGCTGCCTGTTCTTTTTATAACACTGTGGATGGATATGGTTTGAATGTGTGTTCCTGCTCCCAATGTGCTGATTATTTTCTATGTGACACTTTCTCTGGTTTCGTATAGCTATTGCTGATGTGTACTTCCTCATTACAGAGAATGAGTATGTCTCCTGGTTCTTTCACATTCTTTTTGAAAAACTTCTGGGGCAGAAATCTATCAGACAGGTTGGAAAATCCTGTTAGAGGAGGACTGTGTCATTGTCCTCCCCTATGGATCTCCATAGGACCTCAGCATGATGTGATCATAGCCCGGATAAACCCGATGATTGGATAGACCTATTTTGATCCAACACATAATTGGCTAAAAACTGCAAAGATTCACTTGTTTAGGAAGCAGATTTTTGCATGTATCCCCAACTTCTCCTTGTTACTGCCGGTCTGGGCAGTGACATTCTTGGGTTCTAAGAAAGCATTACATATTGAAATACTCATAAATCAGAGCATGTTCCCCAAGCTTTATTGATGTTTGAATCAGCTGAAAGATTAGCTGCTTCCATTTCTGTTGTTGAGAAATGTACCAACTAATGTATCAAGTTATACTTGTCTTGAAACATGGCAGCCTTGCAGGTGCATTTGATTATATTAGATATAATTATAGTGACAAGTCACAAATTGCAGCATACTGTACATATGTTTTATTTGTTAGGCTACAAAGGAAACATAATGAATGTACAGAATGTCTTGGTAGAGAGTGCATTATCAAAAGAACATTTAATTTACAGAAAGGACTTGAAAAATAGCAAAACCAGCTATCTTGTATCCAGAATTACTTATTCTATAGGCTATGTCAATTGTAGGTCCTATAAATGAGAATCATTTCTTTATTATTGATATTTTTTATGTATTAATTTTTTTAGCAAGACTGTAATATAGGTCTGTGGGGCTCATGTTCATCATTATAAAGTTGTTTGCATTTGTACCAAACCAAAGCCAATAAAAGATGAAAAGAGTGACTGAAGTTTATCAGACAAGTAACCAAATAGCAGCTCCCTAACACAAGATAACACCTGCCCGGTAGATCTAAGAACAACACTCAATAATAAAAGCCAAGTCCCACTGAGACTAATTCAGTTACATTGAGTAGAAGAGAAAGTAGTTCCATCATAAAGTGCAGGCACAAGTCACATGACTGGGGCAGCTGGGAAACTGACAATATGTCTAGCCCCATGTCAGATTTCAAAATTTAATATAAAAAAAAAATCTGTTTGCTCTTTTGAGAATTGGATTTCAGTGCAGAATTCTGCTGGAGTAGCACTATTAACTGATATGTTTTAAATCTGGAGAAAGTACAAGGTTCTGTTCTATTAATACAGAGGAAAAACATTTTTAAAAACTTGGATTATTTGTATAAAATGGAGTCTATGGGAGATAGCCTTTCTGTTATTCTGAGATTTCTGGATAACGGGTTTTCTGTTGGCCCATCACTGGACTCATCTCTCATCTGCATCTATCTACCCAATTAAAGGGATTTTCCTACAGTACTTAGTAGCTAATTTTTATCATGGTAAAGAGTCACTTTTTTAGTAAAATACTAGAATCTGCAGTAACCAAATGATATAACAGGCTGAATGTGCTAGATTTTTAGACAGGTTTTTTCTTAAGCCTCATTTATGCAACACAATGAAATACTGGCAGTTAATCCATGAAAAATAATAAACCACAACTGGAACTTTATCCATTTGTTATTTTTTTTTCTTTAAAGCTTTTCCAGGAGGATGATTTTATTCCAGTCAAGCTGTTTACTCATTCAATAAAAACCACATCGTACTAGAAAGTTGAAAGTTGTGTCAGAATGTGTACAACACAGGTATGTTGTAATAGAAGGAATAGAGTGGTTTCCAGTATGCCTATTCCACAATTACTTATACCTGATCCACCCAAACTTTTATTCCTGTCTTGGGAAAAGAGGAATGTTGACGTTTGGGCCTTCTTAAATTCTGGGGCATCTGGGAACTTTTTCGATGTTAAATATGGCCCAATGTAATGTCTATAAACAGTCTCCCAAAACTCAGAACAGGGGTCAAGGTTCCAGCTTTAACTCTGCTTCTGCCTTTGCCGCCTTTTCCGTCTTTCACTTTGGGAGGAGCCCTCCACTATTTGGATACCGCCAGGTCTTAAATTGAGCGAACCAGGGCACAGGTTCTGGGCAGGCAAGGGAACCAGGGCATATACAAAAGTAATGGGAATAAAGCAGAGTGTAGCTTGAAGACAGGCCAAGGTCAATAACAGAGAGCAGCAAGGTACCAAATCAGAATCCAAAAACATAGTCAAGAGGAGGGTCAGGGCAGGCAGAGGTCAGACATAAGAATCAATACGGAAATTACCCCTAGGAACTTACAAAACAGAGCCTATGCTGGGCAGGTTCTGAACCAAGCATAATTTTACCCATGATTCTCACAAAACCTGACTCATTGCTTTGCTTATAACTGTCTATTGAAGAATATTTATAAATAAGTAAAACTGTCGTATAAAATATATTAAGATGATTGCTGCTGGTGATCATTCTAACTGTATAATGAAATAAGGGCGGATATGGACATTTGAGCTTTTTCATTGTTGCCCAAAATAGTAAATGAGGCCATATATCTTAATAGAACTATAATTCTGTCATTGTAATCTTGTTAAGCCAAGCACATCAGCCTGCATCTTAAAAAATATGGGAACAATGTTTGATTAATTACAGCTTCTCCTCACAGTTATGCTTTCCCCATCAGCCGAGTGATGATGGTTTATCAGGCCCTGTGAGTTAATAAAATACATGTGTGTTTATGTCTGTATGCCTAACAATTACATACATGGAGGGAACAGCACTGGGGTGCCCCCTAAAAATACGAGAGGGTCAGATAGGGGAACACATTAAAGGACAATACTTCCTTGTACATGCCAGCCTAAGTCTGCAAATTCATTTTAAATCATGAACACATAACAGTGGTCTTGGTTGCAGTTGTCAGAATCTTATCCTGGAAACAAAGTTTCCGCGACTTGAAAATGAAGAACCTGTGTAAGGAAGTCAAAAATATCTGGGCCCTTAGGGAAAGTTTGCATCTCAATTGAGGGCATCCCACCTTACCTGTAGTTAAGCCTCAGACACAAGGACAACCTGAGTCTAGTACAGGACAGGACTGATTTTAAGGAGAATTCTTGGTTTCAGTCACGTTATTTTGGGCAATCTTTTAACTCTAATGACAAAATCTAGAACATTCATTGCTTTGTTAAACATTTTTGTGAATTTTTATTTTTTGCCCCTGAGGAAGACCACTTTGGTTGAAATGCGTTGGGCGAATTTCATTTATTTTGAATATGATTATACAGGTATATGATTTTTATACATTTTATTTTGGATACTCTAATTTTGGAGACTCACCTGGGTAGCCTCCTTTGGATTTGCACCTCACACTCGTTTACTGGGTGTGCACCTCCTCACTTCATATTTCTATACTTAAACATATGTAACTTTATCAAAAATGCTAGAAGGACTCTGAATATTACTTCAGATGCCTTTCTCATATAAAGTATATGAGAAAATACCACTAGCTCACTCTCACATGTCTGCTATCTATTCTTACTTAGTGACTAGTGATGGGCGAATTTATTCGCCAGGCGCAAATTCGTAGCGAATTTGTGCGATTCGCAGCCAGCAAATAAATTCGCAAAACGCCCGGGAAGATTCACCTGAAAAAATTCACCGGCGTAGAAAAAAACGGATGCCGGCGTCAAAAACTGCCACCGGGGTCAAAAAAACGCATTTTTGTGAATTTTTTGCCGTTTTCACTATTAGTGACAGAGATATACAGTACAAATTCCCTGTAGGAGAACAAATGTGCAAATAGGAATAATAACTGTATTAAACAGGTACTCTAAATATAACTGTCATAGAATTCTGAGTCCCATTAGATAACTTCTAGTACAAAGAGCCAGGCATTACTAAATAGCCAAATGTCCTAATGTGAATAGTTTCTTTAATTCTGGCTCATGCAAAGCCTGCAATGAGGAGTGCACATGTAAATAATTACACAAAGGGCAGCACAATTGTGAAATTCACTACCGAGGGAGCTGGTGTTGGCAGGTTAAGTTAATACCTGTAAGAAACATTTGGAAATCTTTCTTTAGGGTATTCATAGTACAAACAACAGCCTAATTACAGGAAAATGTTGTTCATCAGAGGAAATTGTCAGTTTTGCTTCATTTATTGAAATATGGTATTTTTGTTTCTTTTCCATTGTGTACAAAGAGGACTAACAAATATGTTAATGAAATATCAGTTTAAAAAATTGTTCTATTTCAAGATTTTGCTCATTCCTTTTGTTTTTTTAATAGATTTTGCTAAATCTGAGTACTATGTTTTGGTTCTCTGTTACTTTGTCCTTTTTGTCCAGGCTTCCATTCTTGTTTTTAGCAAAACAAAATACTTCCACATTCATCAGCGCTGTCCGAGACCCCAAAAGAGGACACCCTTGATTATCAAAAATCGGCTTTATTTCAACACACTGTGGGGAACAATTATTGTGAAGTGGGTGCGCTCAGACTGACGCGTTTCTTGCCAGAAAACGCAGCACTTCCTCAGAGTCACTCGGACGAAGTGCCGAGTGTTCTGGCAAGAAACGCGTCAGTCTGAGGGCACCCACAGGGGATTAGGGGATGTAAAATTGAGGTTTTCACTGTATATAAATTTTTATCTATATTCTATATTCATCTTTTTATGTATGAAAAATCCTGTTTAGATGGGGGAAATGCTGTTTCTTTAAACACATTGGCAGGCTTTTATCAGTGAGACTTGTACATACGCCAAATTTAATAATGGGGGAAATAAACAAGTACTATATCCACATTTAAATCCTCAGCAAAACTTCAATGCTTGTCCCCTGGAGAGGATCGGATTTAACTGACTTTGGGTTCACTGTCAATAAACACGAAGAATGACATCATCTGGGAAAAACCAGCTCAAATGCTGCTACCACTGTTAAAATTAAGGAAACTGTAAAAACCCCACCAGGAAATATGACCTGACAATAACTATACTTTCTCTTTGAAAGAGGACTAGTAAAAATGCAATATAAAGGTGAAATGGAAGCAGCCCTGTAAGAATTAAATGGGGGACATAAATGTACAAGAGAAAGAGGGACCGGAATATTGTCATAGATATAAATGTAACTTACTCACCAAGTAAATCAGGTGGTACAGGGGCACCTGCCCCAACGCCCCAGCTTCAAGGAGCGCAAACCAGTATTTGTAAAAAAGAACAGGGCTATCCGGCACTCAAGGAATCCACAGGGCCAAAAAATTAAGTAAAAAACTGTATATATTAGTTGAAGTTAAAAATGTCACATCCCCATAGGCTCTAGTATACATAGAAAGTAGTGCTACACAATCATTCTCACCGCTCTTTGCAGCTTCAGGTGCCGACTGTGACTCTGTCTGCCCAGGTCAAATCCAATATCCAAAATATATTCCAGCAGCACTCTGGTTCAGTGAAAAAATAATTTATTTGTGCGACAAGTGAAGCAACGTTTCGGGCATAACCAGCCCTTTATCAAGCTTATCCACAGTGTAACATGAACTCCCTTAAATAGCTAGGAAGGGGGAGGGGGGACATTCACTCCTCCCATTTAGTGTTACCTCATATTAACCCTTGTGACATAAATGCAATAAATATTTAATAAATATCTCTTAAAACTGTGTGAATTGATCTTTTTTTTTAATAAAGTGTCTAAAATCCATCTTCGAAGTGTGCAGTGTTCATAAAAAGTCCATCTCTTTGCCGGATATTGTATATCGAATTGAACAATTCAGCATGTGTTAAGAATGAACAATTCAGCATATTAAAATCATTACTCACAATTTGTATGCTCTATTCCTGGGATGAAAATGCCTATGTATTGTTGAACACAGTCATTCCCAGGGTGTGAGCTGCATTGATCTAAAATCAAGAAAATACGAAACAATGTTACACATTGCACAAAATAGGCACTAGGCATTTTGTACCCTAGGGGCACATAATCATGAGCTCCCCTAGGGTACAAAAAACATAGGGCCTATGGAGATGTGAAATTTTTAACTTCAACTAATAAATACAGCTTTTTAATTAATTTTTTGGCCCTGTCGATTCCTTGAGTGCCGGATAGCCCTGTTCTACTTTTTTACATATACTGGACATAAATGTACAACAACCTAATTGTTTTACAAATATATAACTAATTTTCCCTTAAAGGGCACCAATCATGACCAAAATCATTCAAGTAAATACACTATGTGAAAGTTCAAGAAATCCGATTTTTAAAACAGTTAGAATTGTTTGTATAATGTAAATGATCAGCTCACTATACCTTCTGCAAGATCTCCCCTATCTCCACTGCAGTTCTAGCTGAGGCAGGCATCTTGGATTTCACTGGCTCCTCCTACCTATATCTTCCCAGCCAACTGTAGCTCTGACATCTCGCACATGATCAGTTGAAATTCCTTGCTTGCTTATCAACCCTTCTAAGCTATTTTCAAATCAGCCAAACCTGTGTGTTAGCTGCTGTACAGTAGTGCTGCCACCTGCTGGAAGTTACTGTGTGCCCTTCATTTGCATAATGACTTTACCAGCAGGGGACAAGATAGGGAAATCTCATGATACTTCTAGTGGAGGAGTTTACTTAAACAAGGCATTCTGGGTAGAATACTAAAAGCAATCTGAGCATGCTCCTGAAATTTGCATATTAGAGTCTCTGTTATAGTCTCAGTATGGCCTCTCTCAGTGAAAGAACCCATTTGACAAAGTAAGGGATTTTTTTAAAACCTGCAGTTTTTTCAAAAAACTATATATGTAGTTTGATTAAACGTGTTTAGCTTGTACTGGTCAGATTGTTCATATGTATTTGATTTTGGCTGTGACAGGTGCCCTTTAAGGAAAAATCCCAGGGACATAAAATGTTCACGGAAAACATCCTAGGGCTCATTTACAATGTCCACTCAGCATGCAAAGTGCAGAAAATAAAATTGCGGCCGCAACTACCTAAATAGCTGCCCAAAAAGGTTGTCCTTTGTGTAAACTATGATGCTTGAGAAAGAAACCATAGAGAGGTCAACAATCATTCTACAGGAGATACAGAGTTCAGTAGCTGAGACCGGAGTAGAGATTCGCCATAGCAAGAACTTTTGTACAAGTAGAGTTACTAGCGTTACCCAGCTGTGATATTTGAAGGGTGCTGTGGTTAGAGGAGACACCACTGCCCACATTGTACCATCATGATGTGGACCTGCTTCTAATAAACAGGGACTGGGAATCTTTTAAAACTAGAAGGAACAATGAATGGTGCAAAATACAGGGAAATGCTGAAGAATAACTTCAGTCTGCTAAGCTGGGGTGAAAGCTTTGATTTCGATTTAAACGTGAATCTGTAGCAATTATATGGAAGATTGAAGTGCACCCATGTGATCTGAACAACATGGAACATATATGCCTGGAAGAATGAACCTACAGTAAATCAGTTGAAACACTTAACCTAAAAGCTGTTAGTAGAAGAATTAATACTTACACAAACAGCACATTCCAATTTCTTTTAATTAGTTTTAAGATACAGAGATTTAAAATTAGTGATGGGCGAATTTTCTCGACTGCCATGGATTCGTAGCGATTCGTAGCGAAATTCAGCGTTTCGCCATCTGCTTATTTTTTAGTGAAACTGCGGCAAAAATTCATTGCAGAATAATTTGCAGTGACAAAAAATTTGTAGAGAAAAATGCCCATAAGAAAAAAAACACCCATTGACTTTAATGCATTTGGACAAAAAATTCGCCAGAAAAAAAAACGCCCATTGACTTTAATGCATTTGGAGCGAGATATATGGAGCGTGTGTATAAAATTGTTGCATGCAAAAATTTTTTTTAAATGGGACAGATTTGCTCATCACTTTTAAAATAAAAATGTAAAGATCTCAGGACATTTCAGGATTTGTTAAGTACAGGTATTACACGATATAGTAGACAATATAAAAAAATTGTCAAAACAGTAAAAAAGTTTTTGCCTATATTGTATGCCGATAGGGATTTCTGTAAGGTATTAGATCCAGGAATAGGTTGTGTAGCAAGACGGGCCTATACCCTGGGTGACTCATTGTCTCCGAGCCTATTCAAAGAGAAAACTAGCAGCAAACAAGATTTTCTGAGACACAGTGGTTGTTTTAAGTGTGGGCACAACCGCTGTGTCACATGTAAATATTTAAAAGTCTCTGGAGAGTTCAATTCGACTGTGACTACAACCACATATAAAATCAAACAGTATATCAATTGTTGCAGTAGGGGGATAGTTTACCTCATTACCTGCACTAAATGTGGCAAGCAATATGTAGGTTGTACTATTAGATCATTGAAAGACCGTATCAGGGAACACATCAACCAAGTGAGCAATATTAAACTAAGCAGCAAAACCAATGTCCCTAGGCACTTCCAAGAATGTAATAACAGTAATTTAAAGTATTTTTCTATACAAGGGATAGAACAAATTAAGACAGGCATTAGAGGGGGTGACCTCCTGACGAAATTAAAGAAAAGAGAGGTATATTGGATCTTTCACCTACAGACCAGGTTGCCACTAGGCCTCAATTACACATTTGATGTGACTTGCTATATTTAATTATATTTTCTTATGACTTTTTGTGAATTACACTTTCGTATATGCCCTGTAACATGTATTATCTAACATATAGATCATTGTATTTGAACAAAGCCTGTAGTCCATTGGATGATATATGGCATTTGTAACATATGTATGTGATTGGTTTTACTAAGGGGAGGGACTATATGTGCTAGTATTTAAGGAACTAAACAAGAGAGACTAGTTGGATTCTGCCTATGACTAAGTGCTGGGTAAGCATGAAACGCGTTAGGCGTTAGAGGGATTACTATTCATGTTTTTTAACTACTGATGTGAATAAAATATTTTTTTATTGAATAGCATGTTTTGGAGAAATTATTGAAGTACAGGTATGGGACCTGTTATCCAGATTGCTTGGGACCTGGGGTTTTCTGGATAACGGATATTTCCGTAATTTAGATCTTCATTCCTTAAGTCTACTAGAAAATCATGTAAACATTAAATAAATACAATAGGCTTGTTTTGCTTCCAATAAGGATTAATTATAACTTAGTTGGGATCAAGTACAAGGTACTGTTTCATTATTCCAGAGAAAAGGGAAATCAATTTTAAAAATTTGGATTATTTGGATAAATTGGAGTCTATGGGAGATGGCCTTTCCGTAATTCTGCGCTTTCTGGATAACGGGTTTCCGGATAACAGATCCTAATTGACATCAGCTTCACTCAAACAATGTACTTTTGCTGTTGTTGTCTATGGTACAACATGGGAGCAATATGGCATATTTTGCATATAGATAATAATGCAAATATAAAGCAAAATAATATTTATATTATTTGCCTTTAAGGGTAGAGAAAACAATCTGAGAGGATAAATGGATTTGGATATACTAGTTCTCCAGCAGAAATCTGCAGCATGTTAATAGCTAAAATATGCATAAACAATCTAATTGAACACGAGATTGAAAGGAATTATGGAAAAAGGTGTTAATAAGATGCAGAAGTTATTTGTCAGGCTCACCAATACAGTTTGTAGCATAGCAACAAAAGCAACAGCACTTAGGAAAAACAGATGAAAGTTTAATCAGCAGAGACCCACCTAAATATATGTTTGTTGGATTAAATCATGTTATTGACTAAGAATTTCCCCTCGCTGTATCTTAAACTTTGCTCTTAAATAATGTTAGTTTATATGTGTATGTCAATATATAGGCTATTTGATGTACAGACACTTAAGAGAATATAAAAATACTGAATTAATGGAAAGAAATATGCACATTGTGTTCCTGGTGTGTATAGTGAATCAATTGCCAAACTGCAGTGTATATAATAAAACATTTAGGGGCACATTTACTTAGGGTCGAATATCGAGGGTTAATTAACCCTTGATATTCGACTGTCGAAGTTAAATCCTTCGACTTCGAATATTGAAGTCGAAGGATTTAGCACTTTTCGTTCGTTCGATCGATCGAAGGAATAATCGAACGATTAAATCCTATGAATCGAACTAATTCGAAGGATTTTAATCCATCGATCGAACGATTTTCCTTCGATCACAAATTGGATAGAAAGCCTATGGGGACCTTCCCCATAGGCTAACATTGAGGTTCGGTAGGTTTTAGGTGGCGAAGTAGGGGGTCGAAGTTTTTTTTAAAGAGACAGTACTTTGACTATAAGAATGGTGAATTTGTCGAATTCGGTGAATGGTCAGTTAGTCGTTTTTAGTTCGAATCGTTCGTTTCAAAGTCGTAGTCGAAGATCGAAGTAGCCAATTCGATGGTCGAAGTAGCCAAAAAATACTTTGAAATTCAAAGTATTTTTATTCTATTCCTTCACTCGAGCTAAGTTAATGTGCCCCTTACTGTATAGCAGTTGTTTTGCAGCAAAAAAATATTCACACCATCTTCAAGGTGGTCTAAATAAGGGGCAATACACATTCAAAATTTGCAGTGTACTTAACTGTCTAATGAACCATTACTACATTGTATTACATAATATTGCTTTTTTGATTTATTAGATATTGGAACTGTTTTAATCTTTACTATCAATGTGCTTTTTAATGCCCATATCAGATACCACTTACGTTATGTGCCTGTTGAGTACAGTAGATAGAAAGTGATACTTAACCACAACCAGTAGACCACCGTTTCTTAACTTGTGGGTCTGAATCCCAAAACAGGTCCCCATGCCATTTAGGGTGTTTCACCATGATCACCTTAATAATGTTAAATGTCCTCCTACAACAGTAATAAAATATTTAACTAATGTTAATACAAACTCTTAGATCATGATGCCGGCTTAAGATGGCCTCTTATAATGCATGTTCATACTTCCCAATATTGAGACGCCTTTGTCCATACTCTGATCTGCCACTCAGAATTTTTGTGACACTAGCTGATATTATATTTGTACAGGTATGGGACCTGTTATCCAAAATGCTCTGGACCTGGGTATTTCCAAATAATGGATCTTTCCGTAATTTTTATCTTCATACCTTAAGTCTACTAGAAAATCATGTAATCATTAAATAAACCCAATAGGCTGGTTTTGCTTCCAATAAGGATTCATTATATCTTAGTTTGGGATCAAGTACAAGCTACTGTTTTATTATTACAGAGAAAAAGAAAATTATTTTTCATTTTTCAATCATAGGAGACGGCCTTTCTGTAATTCGGAGCATTCTGGATAACAGGTTTCGTATAACAGATCCCATACCTCTACAATGTAATAAACTGTATATGTCAATATTTTATACAGTCTTATCTTAGCATTATCCAAGTGCGTTTATTATATTATTGTACTGTTTCTATTTCTTGTTTATACACTACTAGTTCACCCAGAAGTAAAAAAATGTGATGCAAAAGATTCTGCTCAGGAGTTTATAACCTCTGGCTCTGCAATGTTAGTGTAACAACCACATTATCAGGAACCTTGTTCAGTGACTGTACCTTGCGGACACACAGGTGATCACCTTTTGGGGCCCGGGGCTTTCAGCTGCGGAAACCAACAAGGAAGTGTGTAACAAAACCGTAAGCGAGTTACCAGCAGGGTTGTAGAGAAGACGTAGTCGAAGTCAGGCGATAGATTCAAGGCAGGCAGCAGAAATCGTAGTCAAGGGTCTGACAGAAGTCAAAAAACAGGAATCCAAAATCACAAACAAAGCTTTGGCAGGTACAGTAAAACTGGAACCAGCTTGGGCATTCACAAACTGGCCTTTTAAGCTGTCTTTGGCGCCAAATTCTAATTTGACGCGCACTGATGACGTCATGACGCAGGCATCACTAGAGCAGGAACCCGGAAATGTCTGTATGCGCAACGCCATTCAGGGAGAGACGCGCCGGGAGGTAAGAGGCTGGAACAATCTCCCGGCATGTCATACAGTTAGCCTATTTATTTGGCAGTCAACAGCATTGTTGTGAAGGTCCGGCTGTAGTTTAGCAACAGATTGGGTATCATGGACTCTTGCCATGTTCTGCTGTTTAAGAGGTGCAGTGGTTATTTGAGATGCTACTTTTTCTGTTCATACTTCTATTGTACACATCTTATTTTCTAGGTTTCAATTTGCAGCCAGCTATAAGAAAGAATAAAGAGAAAAATACATTACGTTATTAAAGAGCCACGTGTAAGTGCTGGCAGAGTGTCATGGTTACTTATTCTCAAAGCCTTTCCTCCCCTCCCTATCTTTGCCCTGGGCTTGATTGGGGAGTACCCTGCTGAGCAAGGTCTGCTCCATATTATCTGTAACCCATTCATGGCTGGAGTAGATGCTACCCTAGTGACAGATAATTCACTGCAGGCTGCAGAAGCACTTATGGAGTAATCAAAGCTTGGGATGGAATCCAGTTCAAACAATCTAGGGGATATGGGGGAACAATTACATTTTGGCAGCAAGCAGCCATGTACCTAATAACAATGTATTTGCATGTTTGAGCGATGAGGTGACTGGGATCAATAGCTGGGGGGCTAAGTAAAAGTGAGGCCAGGCATGCATGAGGTCCCAGATGAGGGACTTTATAGCTTTTGGACATGCCGGGTAATGGAGTGAGCGCTGATCAGTTCAGCGGTAACATAAATACAAACTGTAACAAGCAGACTGCATTCGTTCCCCAGCCAGCATGCTATGCCTCAGAGGGTCACTAGGGTTTATAGCTAAGGCTGCAGGTAAACATATGGCAAAATGATGTATTACTGAATAAAGATAGCTGTAATTAGAAGAAGAGACCCTACAACAAATAATTAGCTCTCTCTAAATCAATTACTGCCTGTCCATCCCTAATGAGCATATATGTTCCCGAAGACGTGAAAGACTAAAACACTATTAAGTGAAAATGCATTGTGCCAGACTTCAGAAAGCAGAAATCCCTCAAATCCCTGAGCTTTTCTAAAAGAATTTCTTTTGGAGGCATCCACAGTGCAAAGTTCGTCCTGATTTAGAAAATTCCCTCCAGATGTAATGACATTTGTAGCAGATGTCGCACTATGCCATGGTCAAGCAGCTGTTTTGTTGAGTAGGTGTCATATAAAAACATGGCAGTAAAGAGGATTTAGCTAACATTGTTCATTATACTGTAGATACCCCACAACTTAACCAGATCAGCAAGTATCCAGGCTGTGGCTTCAGGGAGCCATTGATACCTTCATTCGCCAATCACATATAGGCCCTGCAGAGTTGAAGTTGTCTGCAAACTAGATTAGAGCTATATCACAAGGTTCACTGTCCAAGGTGCTGCAATCCTGACCCCCATCTTTTTCTACAAAACTAAATGCCTACACAACTGGTATAAGAAAATATTCTCTCTATAAATAATATTCTTTGTAACACTGTTATACATTCCAAAGCAGATACAGGTAAAGCTTGTCAATCTGTGGTTCTTGTATAAGCTGCATCGGAATCTTCTATTCACTGTCAGGGCCCAAAGGCACAATTTGGAGTGCGGACCGAGGAGGAAGCAAATAGGCAAACACAGTTCGCGGTACAATGGATTAGGCAGAAGAATCGTCAGTTCAGGCAAAGGTCGGTCCAGGCAGCGAAGAATCAAGGTCGAGGTTTCAAAGAAAGGTCAAGAATCAAGAATCAATAATTCGAAAACACCCAGGAACTCTAGATAGAGAGAGAACCTTCTGGCGACCTTAAATAGGTGGATTTTCGCGCCAAAACGCGCTAGATGACGTCACAGGACGTGCGCCATAATATGCGCCAGCGTCTGCACGTTTTGGACGCCAGTGTCTAAAGGATGCGCCAGCATAAATACGCTGCGCGAAAATGCCAGCGTCACGCTGGCGTCTGATGGCCGCATGGCCTCTTCTAGGCGCGCCATCTTGGACGCGCCGAGGTCACATCATTAGACATATACATGGTCCTAGGGCCAGATTTACATAGTGGACGCCCCAAAGCCCGATGTTGTTCATCGCCTCCGTCCCCTCCCTTTTATTCACTCAAATTTTCCTCATCGGGACCAGAGCAATGGGGATTAGCACACAGGAAATTAAAAAAATTACCGGTATTGTATTTCCTGCGCATCCCCAGTGTTTCTGAACCAATTTGGATGTGGTTGGGTTGCCACCATAGGCCTGGACCATGTGGCCTCTCCACAAATCTGGGCCTGCATCGGCCTTTTAAATAGCATTGTCCAAAAGCTTGTTGAAATATCTTCTGGCCTTCTGGGTCCTACTGTCACTTGGGTTTCTTCTAACCTTTTGTGTCTGCTCCAAAATGAAAAAAAAAAGTAAAAAAAAGGTCTGGTCTAGTTACTAATGATAACGGCACAGCAGGTGACATTTACTGGTCACTGTTTCAAAAATCTTAGTTACTATAGGTTATTAGAACTGGGCAAAATGTGCAGATTTTTTACTTGACCCCCCATCATGTTTTAAGAGGTACATTTCTAATAAGATAGTGGAAGGATGTGCATTATCTGTATAACAATTAAAAGGCTGGGCTTCAGCATAGCAAAAGGATTGTTGGTAGCACACAGGAAAAAGCAACATGGTGGTGCAATGGTTAGCACCGCTGCCTTGAAGTGCTGGGCCCTTGGTTTGATTTCAGCCAAGACCCTATCTGCAAGGAGTTTTTATGTTGTCTGTGTGGGTTTTCTTTGGGAACATCTGTTTTCTCCCACATTTCAAAAACATACAGGCAGGATACTTACTTTACCTGATAAAAGTGACCCTATTGGCTTGCATGTGATGGGAAACTAAGCTCCACTGGGGCAGGGACTCGTGTGAATGATTTATAGTTTCTGTAAAGCAATGTGGAATATACAGTGCTGTATACAGTAAACATTCAGGGTTTGTCTATTCCAATGATACCCTACAGATCTACATATGAAATATATCCCCAATGTTATATGATCCCTACAGTAAAAAAAATCTTTATAGGAGCTAGCACCATTGCTTACAAAAATATCTTGCAGAAGTAGCAGTTCTCCATCAATATATTAAGACAAGCATGCTTCTCCTGTAGTATCCTTTTCCCGGATCTCTCTCTTGGAATAGAACATTTTGTGTTTGTTCATCATGATATATTTACTGTAGCCATAACATGACTGTTTTTATTAAAGCCTAGAACTGGACAGCAGCGACTAGTTATAGTTTAAAACTGAGCTGCACCATCATACTCTAGATTCTTACTGTTTGATTGATGCCTTAATTTAACGTTCAAGGCGCTGAGACTCTGCATAGCTTCCTTAGATAGAAAGCCAAAAAATGTTCGCTATGGTAATCTCTGCTTTCTTTTGAAGCTTAAATAGCTTATGATGATGCTGGAGCTTACTGGTATAACTTGAGTATAATATATAGTGTACTTGACATCTGCAAAGCATAAACTGTGATCATGGATGATAACATTAGATAACAGAAGGAGCCTAATGTGATAAACTAAAGATACAACGATAGTCTCCAAGTGGGTTTAGTGTATATAAGTAAGCTATTTATAATGTCTATTATGAGAAAGAATCGTTGGTCTTTGTATGTAAGTAGTGCAACAGCTATTTCCAATTCAATATAGATGTAATGTATTAGGAATTAATATGCACAAAAGGGGGGTATGTATGTAATCACACCCCATTGTAATATTTACAATATTATCATGAGCATGACAGGCAAGAACCTACCCAATTCATAAGAAGTAATCCTTACCTTCATAGATACTTCAATGAAAACTATGGTCTGGACATTATGGAACCAACAATGAGTTGCCTGTTAACAAGAAGCTCAACTTTAAGATACACAACGGGGCCGATTCACTAAGGGTCGAATATCGAGGGTTAATTAACCCTCGATATTCGACTAGGAATTAAAATCCTTCGACTTCGATATTCGAAGTCGAAGGATTTAGCGCAGAGTTTGATCGAACGATCGAAGGATAATTCCTTCGATCGAAGGATTTTAATCCAACGATCGAAGGAATATCCTTCGATCAAAAAAAGTTAGCCAAGCCTATGGGGACCTTCCCCATAGGCTAACATTGACTTCGGTAGCTTTTAGATGGCGAACTAGGGGGTCGAAGTTTTTTTTTAAAGAGACAGTACTTCGAATATCGAAATATTCGAACGATTTTTAGTTCGAATCCTTCGATTCGAAGTCATAGTCGAAGTAGCCCATTCGATGGTCGAAGTAGCCCAAAAAAAACTTCGAAATTCGAAGTTTTTTACCTTCGCATCCTTCACTCGAAGTTAGTGAATTGGCCCCAACAACTTTTAATTTTAACAAACCTTGATCTATTGCAGTCTCGAGGATAAACAAGGCTAACTTTTATTAGTCACCAAACCAGCACAAACCATAAAGTTTCAGTGTAAATATCGCCTAGCCGCACACTGAATCAACTCCAAGGGGACATGCAGTCGGCCAGCTTCCGCCGAATGCCTTTGCCAATTCAGTCAGAATATTTGGCAGCCTGTTTGAAAAATGCTTGCATCAAATGCATTCTGACATAAGATCATTAGCAGATCATTTTCGGTAAATTAAAAGCAGGCACCAGGACTTCCCAAAAGACCAAAGAGTTTCCTCCATTGAAATTCTTTTTTTAATTTATCTGTAATAAGGAATAGAAAACTTGAAACAAGTCTTACATAAATGCAGGTCTGTGCGAAGCTGGTAGCACCAAATGGATTACTGTACACCAGCAACCACCAGCCAACCCTGGACTAAGGAAATCCTTCAAACTGATTCCCGCTACTATGTTTGTTTAGTTATCTCATGTTTAAAGAGCTAATTTTTCTCAGGATATAGGGCTGCTTCTGATAGCAGGCATAATAAATATTACAAATTAAATAGCAAAAGAGCTATGAATGTAGAAGGAGAAAATGTGGTCCAGTAACCCATAGCAGCCAATCAGATGCTAATATTTAATATTCTAGCTCAGTTAGCTGCCAATCAGGTGTTATTGTGCATTGTTTTAGCTGTATTAGATCATTAGGAGCTCGCAACTGGATTACTTGTGCAGTGCATAAACAGCTCATTGCATAGAGAACCTACTTTTGACTCTGTGAAGCCTTTTCTGTATTATTACATGAACTTGCTGTTGTGTTTATAAGAGCCAATAATACTAAAGGAACCCTTTCTGCAGCAGAAATCTACCCAACATGTCCCAGATGCCGTTTTCCTTGTTAGAGATACAAACATATAATTTTGCTGATCTCATGTATCACAATACTACAGCAGGTGCTCGTTCAATTACCCACAGACAAAGACTAACATTCTGTTCATGGCCTCAATATAAAAAAAATATTTATATTGATACTTTTGTAATTGGACAAAAAACATGAAAATTCTAAACATATACTGTAAGTGTCTTTATTTAATTCAAAATAACTCATGTATGGCTAAATTGCCCCAAACTATGAACTCTTCTTGAAAAAAAAGAAATCACTCGATATTAGCATGTCAGTAACGGTATATGGAACACAGGATAGAATTTCTTTTAGATATTTAAGTACTGACATTGCAATACTATCACCTCTTTGTCATGTTTCCAGTCTGGCAAACATAAAATCCGCATGGACATTCCCCATCTGTACAAGTGAAACTAGATACAAAACACTTTAGTTTATGGGCTAAATGTTGCACACAGCAGCTGAAAAACATCCTGTATCCTAGAGAAAATGTAAGTAGAAGTTTATACATTTTCTTTTCTGTCTTTAGAGTATTTTGCTTAGTTTTATAATTTGGCAAGTCAAAAATTACAGACAGTCAATGCAAAGATGGGGAAGTGAATGGTGGCAGCAATTAAACAATAAGGGAAGTGTATTCTGTATCCATGCTTGAGAACATTTTACTATGGGCAGCACAATGCACATTTGTTAGCATTTGATCTTGTGCTAAATATTAAACAGGCCATGATTTGCTTGGAGTTTTTGTGTTCTGCCTGTGTTTGTTCTGTTTTCCTCCCACACTCCACAACATACAGATGGTTCACATGTCATTCCAGTTATACAGATCATTCTAATGTCTCCTTACATTAAAATGAATGGCAAGTTGTACCTTTATGTGCTATGTGATTTGTTTCACCTGTACTAGTAAATTAAATGGCTTCTGATTAAACCGATTCTAGTCTGTGTATGCAGGCACCTGCTGTATGTCTGTTTTAGGCAAATTAGGGTAAGGAATGAAGAACAAATTCCATAAAGCATGACTAATATTTGCTAGTATTGGTTCATAAATTGATAATAATATGTTATATGTATCCAGATGGAGATGACCATAACATGCAGATCATAGCAACTACGCATGAAAAAGGCCACATTCTCTCCAACAGAAAGTATGAAATTATTTCATGGGACCTATATAAGAAAAGAATAAGTAAGATGTTCATCTGCACAAGGTTTCAAGGCTGCTTTGGCATCTTCCTCATAATACTCCTTTAGCAAGTCAATGTTGTCTTTAAAAGACTCCAAGTAGGAGTAGTAGACAATGTCCCTGATCATAATGGGGCCCTGGATAGCAGAGATTGTATACAGGTAAAGCATGGGGAAAGCTGAATAATAAATATTTACATTAGTGCCAATATACAGGTAGTATATGTAGCAGAAGATGGAAATTCCCAATGACATAGCAGATATGGTAGGGCAAGATGGAGACCATAGGTCAAAATAATAAGAGTTACAATTTATTATTGATTTCTACACAACCTATTGCAATTCAGCTGTTGCTGCACCCTCCCTGCTCTTGGTAAGCAATACCTGCATTGTATTCAAATAAATGCAACTCAAAAAGTGTGTTCTGCACTAAACCAGAGCACCACTAAAGACAGCCTTAAACTAGAGATCCCAGAGTATCGAGAAACTCCTAGTGTTTGTAGGCCACATCGGCTGGATACACAGTTGTCGTGAGATAATTAAAAGAACCGTTCAGGTTCCAGCAAATCATATTTTGTATACATGAACAAATTCTGTTAACGAGATTCAGACACAAATAGCTTTGTTGTAATTTTCCATCTCTGTTAATCTGTTAAAAATAGCAAGTATACAGTTTGCTCTGTTCCTTCTCCGACGTCCCATTTTTTAATCTAGTCTCCCACGGAGAAAGGACAATATGATTGAGGAAAAAAGGCTCTTCTTTGAGCGTTTAGAAATCAGTTGGGAAAAGAGCATGTCATCCAGACTCCAAATATTTCTCTACCGCAGGGCTATGACCTAAGAGAGTCTTCACTGCTGTGTGAATTGTTTCATATTGGCTCCCAATGTGCGCATTTCTCCTAGGAATATCCTTTTCAAGTGCCTGCCTTACTGAGTGCAATTGCTGTCATATTCTATACGGGAAGTGAATACTCATCAGAGTAGGCAATGAATTGCACACAAACAAAATGTCCTTGGCAATTTCATGTATACAAAGAGATGCGGCTCCTGCTTAAATGAGTGGGCTTGTATTTTAGTTTTGATTGTCTATGCCAGCATAATTATATTGTGAAGTCTCTGATTATTTCCTGTTGATTTAGCTACATTTAGGGGCAAATTCATCAAGGGTCGAATTTCGAGGGGTTAAATCCCTCGAAATTCGACTGGGGAATATAATCGAATAGAATCGAATAGGCAATTCGGGCGAATTTACCCGCTGGCGAATAGTCGAATTGGCGAATATTCGCCAGGCGAATAGGTGCTGGATCGAATATTCGCTTGAAGGATTTTCATTCGATCGAATGCCTTTTTATTCAATCAAAAACTTGGAAAACAAGCCTATGGGACTTTCCCATAGGCTTTTAAAGCAATTCGGTTGGTTTTAGGTGGCGAAGTAGGCAGTCGAAGTATTTTTAAAAGAGACAGTACTTCGACTAT
Organism: Xenopus laevis; assembly: GCF_017654675.1. Taxonomy (NCBI): domain Eukaryota; kingdom Metazoa; phylum Chordata; class Amphibia; order Anura; family Pipidae; genus Xenopus; species Xenopus laevis. The sequence goes on from NC_054376.1 coordinate 105,267,371, forward strand.
CGAATGGGCGAATAGTCGCAGCGTTTTTGAGCTCGATCCAGTACTTCGACTATCGAATGGCGAATAGTCGCAGCGTTTTTGCGCTCGATCTATTCGAATCATTCTACTCAGGCGAATTTACGCCAATTCGATAGTCGAGGAGCACAAAAATTCTAAGTTTTTTTACTTTGAATCCTTCACTCGAAGTTAGTGAATCGGCCCCTTAGTATTACTATATTATGAGATTTTTTTTAAAATGATTTGATGTTGGAGTATTTGTATATAAAGGTAAGTAGTAGAGTTAACATTTTAATGTTTGAGCCTCTATATCAGTTATGTATACGTGTATGAAACTCACCGGTAAAATGTCATTCAAGAACATGACATGATGGAGAGTATCACAAAGTCATATGTTTCAAAATGCAAATGGTTCTGTGACTATATAGTCCAATTTAGGGGAAGGGGGATATAATTTGTAAGCCATGGAAAAAAAAAGCTCAATAAAGGTTGTTATCATTGGCACTCTATTTCTTTAATTCACGTTTCCCTTTCTTTCATTATTACTCCTCTACGTTTTTCCTACCCTTCTCTTATGCTTTGCTCTCACTTTATTTCCCACTTGTATTTTTTCAATCTTCCCCTACCTTCCCCTTTCTCTTAGCTCTTCATATAATCTTGTTGCTTTTTCTTTCCTCTCTCATTTTGCTGCCCTTGTTTGTACTACCTTGATCTCCAGTTTACAATTCTCTCCTATCACATTTTTACTGTCCCATCTTTTCTCATCCAATTTTATCTACCCATTTGCTTCATTCTTCTCCCCATGTATCTTCTTTTTTACTACTAATCCTTCTCCTTTCCTCTTTTATCCTTACTTTTAGGATGGAGTCACTTTCTCTCATCTCTTCTGTTCTGCTTTCTTTTTATGCTTTCCCTCAACCTTCTGTATTAAAACAAATATATGGTCCCACGTTCTTCTCTTCCAACTCTTCTACCATGATCTTTCTGCTTCTAATAAAAGAATAGGGCTTCTGAAAACTCTAGACTTTATAAAGCAGTACAACCACTTCTTAGCGATTGTTACCTTCATTTCTTTCGACTGATCCACAATTGATAGCACTTATAAATGGAACATTTTAAGATGTTGCAATTTTGATCTAATTGACATTGGTGGATTCTATAAACAGTGCCAATCAATACAGAGACAACCCTAAGCAATATAAATACTACATCCATGATGATGGCAATAAACATTTTACAGTTCAGGTAACATATACTGTATGGTACTGTATTTCTAAAGCCAATCACTGATCAAATGGGTACATGTAGGTGTTTTTATGGGAAATAAAAATACATATTCAAATGTTCTGTACAGACATACACATATAAACCTTTGTTTTATTACTCATATTTGACTTTCTGTTTCCCAAACATGATTCATTACTTTTGTAATGACATTGGCATTCTTTATATCTGTCTCACTCTATAAATATATATTTCTATTTGTACTTTTTGTATTGTTCTATGTAAGTAAGTGAGATTTTGGAGAAATGCTTACTTGGTGTTGTGAGGGTTGCTTGTTAATCTGCTGAGGCCCAGGTTGAATATTTGCTCCTAAAGCAGAGTAAGTAGGTGCCTAAAGCCAAAGCCAAAAGAAAGACCTTTAAGAACCTATTAAATCTCACAAAACATACGAAAGGTCTCTGTATTAAAAAAAATAAAAAAAAGATATCATACCCAAACTACCATTGAATTTTGAACAACTTCTTGTCCTGGCTAAAGGATTGATTTAATGCAGTTAACAGACCAGTCATCCCAATTACAAACAAAGGGAGGAAGGCGATATTTATAACAGCAATTCCCTACAGACTGCCCAGTGCAGCACGCAGATACTAATACAAGAAGCCTTCAGCATGCATCTGTCTTCCTGTACCTCACTGAATCTCAACCACTAACAGGCCTAGTGTAGATATTAGCTGGAAACAAACTATAAAACCAGCTGCCCTATGGAAATGATAAAGGCTGAAACCTGATTTAACACACCAAAAACTATTTTCTACATTGTTATGCAAAGAAATAACAGCCACTTTAGCGATGGAATCAGTTATCTGGAAATCCATTACCCAGAAATCCCTGAAGTATGGTGATCCAAATTCGGCAGAAACACCCCATATCCGGAAAACCCTAGGTCCCGAGCATATCTGGATAACTGCTCCCATACTTGTACTCGGTTTTGTTTTATGAGTTAAAAATAATTGGGAAGTGAATTTAACTAAAAGCTTTGCTTTACATACTCTGGTCTTAGCATGGAGAACTCAAGCAACTACTGAACAGCAAATGCACAAAAACAAAATTTTAATTGCAGAAAGCTGGCTATACATACAGCACAACCCAGTCACTAGTGGGGCTGGCAGAGCATGGAGAGTCGTTGAGGGTCTTGGCTGCAGGCCCGGATTTGTGGAAAGGCCACCTAGGCCCGGGCCTAGGGTGGCAGGATCTTAGGGGGACGGCATGCTGCCCAACCACACCCACATTGGTTCAAAAACACTAGGGAAGTGCTGGAGATACAATAATTTTTTTTAATTTCCTGTGTGCAAATCCCCATTGCTCCAGTCCAGATGATGAAAATTTGCATGAAGATAAAGAATAAGGGTACAGGGGCGACGAACGGCAGTGGGCCTAGGGGCGCCCACTATGTAAATCCGGCCCTGCTTGGCTGGTGGCAAAAATGGCCCAACACCGCCACTGACCTGCTTCTAGGGCAACTAGTCAGCCCTGACCCTACACACCACCGACTGGAAGACAAAGTTTATTAAAGTGAATTAACCCTTTTAGTGGCACCTCTCTTTAAAGTGGACCTGTCACGTACAATAAAAAGCTGTATAATAAAAGTAATTTGCAAATTAAACATGGAACCCAAATTCTTTTTTTCTTAAAAGCATCCATACCTGTTATAAAGGACTTTATATCTGAGCTGTCAATCAAATAGTACCTGCCACACCTTTATGTCTGAGGCATAGAGGTGGGGTAGACAATTACTTTCAATCTCTATTCAGCACTTCCTACATGTCACTGCTCTCCACACATCCCCCCTCCCTCTTAACACTCTATAATTTGGTAGGGTACTGTGCATGGGCATTAGGTCCCCCATTCTGGTGCATACATAAGATTAGTGATACACAATTTGTCTTAATAACAGTGTCCAGAAAATGGCTCCCGCCTGCTTGCTGTGATTGTGTAATTCCAAGACTGAAAGAAACAAAATGTAAATAAATAAATGTACTATAAGTAATTTTATTTTGCTCAACTAAAGATATAGAAATTCATTTGAATTATTTCTTAGGCAGCAGTCCCCCTTTAACAATAAATCAATAGATGGAAGAGATACCAGCAACAGTAGAATCTACAATATTGGCACTATGGTACATTTATGCCAAGGCAGCACTATAATGGTTAAAATTGTTTCCTAGTGTAAACATAAGAAATTCTGCATGAATAAAAAAGTATGAGTATTTCTTTTGATGGCGGTCTAGTTTGGAATTTACTATTTTTTACCTGTTTTTAACACAGACTTCTTGATTCTTCATCACCAAATAAATTTACAGAATTCTCTTCACTCTCTTGAACTATCTTTTTTCCTCACTTGTGTGGTCTTCAGAATTCCTATATTCCATGTCTGTTACTTTCAGAAGACAGAAATGCCATCTTTACAGCTTGCTGCCATACTTTCTTTATTCGTGCTGCACAGGTCTGGTCTAGAACATGCCTAGAGAGTAAGTTCTAAAGGGCAGGAACCTGTTTCCTTCTTTGTCTCTTACCACATGGCACTGTATTTTTCTATATTACATTTTCTATATAAAATTTTCTAAAATAGTACAGCACTATATATATATATATATATAGCAGCACTACATAAACAAAGTTATACATGCATACACATTCATGCTCCAGTGTCAAACAGCCTCCCCCACAATCTCAGAGCCATAAGGGTGGCCAGACCCAGAATGATCATTGGATTATCTGTGAATGGGCACAGATAACTCCAATCTGATCGGGATACTGGGAGGTTTGGTTCTTCAACAGCTGGAGAGCTGAAACTTGTAATACTTTGTTAGTTGCATAAATTTATTATTTATAGCATAACAATAAAAGGAGTTTGTCAAAACTAGGTTTGCACATAGAAATATCTTGAAAATCTAAAATTTCCAGCATTTGTACGGCCTTTAGTTCCTCAACAACTGATGATCTGGCCTCAAATTCAAAGAATATTGGTTGAAAGCTTTTTACCTTGATAACATTTTCTATAAAAAATGCTAGTGTGGTAAAAAAGTCCTAAATTCTTTACACAAAGGTTACAAACAAGCTATAAATTGCAAGAGCTCCCGTCATCATTTCCCAGCAGATCCAGTCTTGTTTCTTGGTTGCTGGACGTGTTTAATGATGAATACATTTGGACCTTCAATCAGTGACACATGGTGCTCCAGCTGTATCATCTCTATTCTAATATTCTAAAAAAAAAGTGAAATGTCACACATTTTCCTCTAACTATAAGTTTCTGGGACTTGTTCCTGAACTTAAGAAAACCCACCTAATTTTATTTCTGCTGTATATTCTGTTAGAGGGTTGTGACACATTCCATGGTAACCTCATGCGTGCCAATAATCGTCCTTAATGATCTAATGTCAGGTCTACAGTAGAATGTTCTGTGAACCTGTAATCTCTGCCTCGCATCATGTGCAGAACAAATGATGGAAAGACAAGCCGCAATGAAAGTGGTTTTATGATTTTTATGAGTTCTGATTGTCTGACTTTATAACCATTTTGGATGCATTAAACAGAGCCAAACTAAAACATAATAATTGCAGATCAGTTCTCTCTTTAGCAGATTGTTTATGTGCACCTGACATTTCCTTAAAAGCTGGTCACTTCATTACTTAATTTTAAATGCTGTGTGAAAAGTAACATAAAAATGTTTGACAGGGGTCCCTCAAAGGCCCAACAATTGTGCGTGCAGCACATGGCTGAAAGGAAACAAGGGAGACCTTTATATAACAAGTGCCAATAGCAGGCAATAAGTACAGCACTGCCTAGTGCCTTGCAAAACCCTGGCGCTTCTGCTGACAACATTCTAAATAAGGCCCAAACTAAGGTGATACCAACAAAAAGTTTTGACTTAGAATGCAAATTGCACAGCTAAGGCAGCATTCGTTGATCCTAGGCTTTTTTGCACACTCATGCGCTATGTTAATAAATGTGGATGGCTTCCGTTGGTATTATTGTTAATAATACTTTAGTTGAACCAGCCTTATATATTAATTCTTAAAAATAAATAGAGTGTGCTTTCGATTTCTTTTCAAAGGAAAACTATACCCCCAAAATGAACACTTAAGCAACAGATAGTTCATATCATATTAAGTGGCATATTATAGAATCTTACCAAACTGGAATATATATTTAAGTAAATATTGCCCTTTTACATCTCTTGCCTTGAGCCACCATTTCGTGATGGTCTGTGTGCTGCCTCAGAGATCACCTGACCAGAAATACTTCAACTCTAACTGTAACAGGAAGAAGTGAGGAAGCAAAAGACACAACTCTGTCTGTTAATTGGCTCATGTGACCTAACATACAGTACAGTGAATCCTACGATCCAAGGGGGCGGCCCTTATTTTTTAAAATGGCAATTTTCTATTTATGATTACCCAATGGCACATACTACTAGAAAAGTATATTATTATGAAAATGGTTTATTTACATGAAGCAGGATTTTACATATGAGTTGTTTTATGCAATATCTTTTTAAAGAGACCTACATTGTTTGGGGGGGTATAGTTTTCCTTTAAGATTTAATAGTTAGTGTGTAGGAATATAACGGAGGATCGTTCAATACTGAGGACTGCCTGCCCTTTGGAGTTCAGCGTGAAACCTATAGTTCTTTTCCCTTAAATATATAAGTTTGCACATTAATATATAATGCTTCAACAAAAGTCAGTGACTGTCCCGTAAAATGGTTGTAAAAAAGTTGTACTGCAGTTATCCTTGAGTGATTAAAGGGGTGGTTCGCATTAACGTTAACTATTGGTATGTTATAGAATGGATAATTCTATAAAAAAAATCAATTGGCCTTCATCTTTTTTTTTTTATAGCTTTTGAATTATTTTCTTCTTCTGATTCTTTCTAACTTTCAAATGGGGTTCACTGACCCCACCTAAAAACCAAAGGCTCTGTAAGGCTACAAGTCAAAATTATATTCTCTTTGACTAATTAAAGTAAATCACTCTTCTTCATATCAAACAAGCCACTATATATGCCATTCTCATCCATAAATAAATCAATGACACTAACCCATTTGCTGACAAATTGGCAACATATATAATCACATGTCAGCAGGGTGTGCACCTACAATTCCCAGATACAATGTACATGGCACTTTTTAAGATTACACAGACAGTAACTTATTAACCCTCATGTTTATTAAAGTAGCTTTCAGCGAATGCCAATGTACTCTTATATGGGAATTGCTTATCTTGAGGTGTATACATGAATATTCCAACTCATTTTGGCATGGAAAGTTTAATAAAGGAAAGGCTGAGAAAACAGGAATTTGTTGCTTGCCATTTGACACGTACAGATGCATATGTTGCAAAACATTTTCATCATTTAGCTTTTTTCCCCCTCTGATTTGTACCAAATATACAACTGCTCACAATTTCCACTTAAGTGTGCAAAGGGTTTTTTGTTATTGGCTTAACACATTGTAAATTGCCAAGTAAATGTTCTCATTCAGTGCTTCTTAAGGATGCAGTTTTTTTGGACGGTATTGTGCACCACTGGTATAAAGCCATAGCACTCTTGTCATTCCTGGTTATAAAGAGAGGTGAAGACAGCTTGTTCAGGTGACAGACAATGGAACTCCATTGAAATCTGCCGTGTCTGTCATCCTCTATTTCATGCGGAAAGCATGTCCTAGATAGCGTGTGAAGGGTTGCCAACTTTGTGATTTCTAGGAGTATATGTTGACCAAGAATAGTTAACAAAAAAAGGAATGGACATTAAAAGGATGATACCATAAGAAGTGGATTTGTGTTATTTTTAGGTGTTGTAAAATAACAGAGAACTATTTTTTCTAGTGCAAAAGATAAAATGATAAGGATATGTTATTATTGCCTATAATGGAATTTTTCGTTTATGTAGAAACTGAAAGGGAAATTGGGAATTCCATAGGGATTTATTGAGTCGTCATATGTTTGAGTTGGTCATGTAATTGGCCTGCTTTGAGGAATTGAACTCCATTCGGTACTATGAGGTGTTAGAGCTCAACGGTCGAATCATTAACTCCTGAACATTACTATAATTAATGAAATGCTAGATAATGGGTGGCTTAAAGAGGCCCAAAAAGTGAATTGTTAACATATTTGGGTTTCTAAATATTACAGTTGTGTTTCTTACAAACAGTTGAAAAAACATTAGTAAGTTAGGGATTTCACAGTTGCCACAAACTGTTTCAAATTATTAGTTATATATTTTCATGAGTTTGTGGCCCTGTATTTATCCAGTGTCATAACTCTATAGGAAGCAGACAGTGACGGGTTCCTCTATAGACGATCTTAGGCCCAGATTTGTGGTAAGGCCATAAACACCTGGCCTAAGTAGGCAATAATGAAGTGGGTGATGGATGATGGAGTCCTCTGGATGCCGTGAAGAAAAATCCAAACCTGGCTGTTCTAGTTCAAAAAAATATGCGTTTGCATGTTTGAGTGGGCAAGGAGTGGAGCAACAGGTAGGTAGGAGAGCATGCCGGGCCCCTTCAAAGAGTTTTGTGCAGGGGTGCCAGTTCTTGTTACGCAGTTGTACTGTATTTATCATTCTGTTCCTGGTTCCATATGGCAATAGTTTATGGCTTGTGTTCTTTATCAATTAAAGGGAATCCCATCTTCCTATAGATACAGGGCAGACAAGTATTTTCAGATCCCCAATGTGCTCCTATTTATTCATGTTGAGTTTCCAACTTCCCACTTTACTGCTTAGTCTTCCTAAATAAAAAAAATAAATGGCTCAAAATGCTGAATTGCATTCAAATAGGACTTGAAACACAAATATCAAAAAGACAGAGACAAGGATTTATTTACCAAAGGTTCCTTGTCCTCTGATATAAGGAAGTTGTTGAAACAAGGAGTGATGGAAGCAGAAACCAGAGCAGCAAATTGCTGGTGGGGCTAGATGCATAATAATAAGAAGCACTTTGTTTCACCACGGAAATCATTAACTGACTTATTGTCCCTTAACCTCACCTTGCATAAGTAACACAACTTGGTACAGTAAGTAAAGAAGGGACAGAAATAAAATATTTAAAGTCAGTTCCATCACATTACTGTCAATAGAGTTGACCCGCAGTAACTTATGAGCTGAAATGATCAAACGCCTAGGAGTTCATTTATTAGTACTTGAAGGGGTCTGGTCTATTTCTATTGCATTTTTTTTTAATAAAAAGCCTGCCATTTAAACCATCAGCACCATGTCACCAGCTACAGTTAGCAGGGAAGACCATGTTGCATTATGGGGCCTGGACAGGCATCATAGTCCAATCTGCAGATTTAAAAAAGAAGTGGACTGTAGATGTATTTGGCTGTAATGTGGTGTGGGTATATATATATATATATATATATATATATATATATATATATATATAAATCAGCAGGAAGTAGTACAAGTAACCTGTTAAAAAGTAAGCATCTTATTGGTTGCTACGGATTACTGCACCTAGGGAAACTTTGTTTTATTGTATATGGGGAAAGCTTCAAGAATGCTGAGAATAAAAGATTTTTGCTGTAAATGTTTCTTTTCACTCTCTATTTAATATTGTTGGTGTTCAAATAAGACAGTTACCATAGCTGGATGGGGGAAAGACTAATAGCTATATTTATGAAACTATGCAGAAAGAAAGAGAATAACACCACACATGGCCACAATAGTGCCACAATCAATTTCAAGCTATTTTTGTGTATTTCAACTATCGAATAGGCCAAAATTTGATTTGAACATGAAAGAATTAGACTATTCGAATATTGAAATTTATCATGTACGTCTCTTTAAAACTTCAACTTCGACCATTCACCATCTAAAATCCTGACGAATCGCTGTTTTAGCCTATGGGGGACCTCCTAAAACCTATTTGGAGTAATTTGGTGGACTTCAAAAAATTTTTTGGGAAAAATTTTGAATCGAAGTAGATCTTACTTCGTTTCGAACGATTCGAATACAGCCTATTCACCCGCAGAAAAAAACTTTGATTTTTTTTCTTAAATTTCACTTGGTCTTTTTGTCTTCAAATTCCGAAGTTATGGGAATTCAAAAAAATTCCCATCAGTTTGAAATTCGACCCTAAATCTTACTTATTTATAAAGCTGTAATGATTGTATGGATGGCCCCAGCCCAGTTTTATCTAGCTATTTACAACACTCTCTCTACCGAAATCTGTCCCATCGACTTGAAAACTAAAATAAAAGCATCATGCCAGGTCTGGGGTGGTTTTAACATCATCAATTAAAAAATATGCAACTTTCATACTAAATATTCATTTTATTACACCCTTTTTGGGTGAACGGGTATGGGATCTGTAATCCAAAATGCTCGGGACCTGGGGGGGTTCCAGATTAGGGATATTCCCGTTATTTAGATCTCCATACTTTGTCCACTAAAAAATCATTAAGGGGCACATTTACTAAGGGTCGAATTTCGAAGTTAAAAAACTTTGAAATTCAACCATCGAATTTGATACTTCGATAGTCGAAGTATTTTTTCGATCGAAAACGGGCGTTTTCCATCGAAGTAAAAATCATTTGATCGATCGATTAAATAGATTCGAACGATTTTACAAAATAATACTTTGACGACTCAAAACTTAGCCAAACACTCAGAAAGGTTATAGGAGGTCCCCCATAGGCTAAACAGCAATTCCGCAGGTTTAAGGTGTCGAAGTCGAAGTTTTGTAAAGAGACAGTACTTCGATTTTCGAAGTCAACGTTTTTTCAAAGCTTTTTCAATTCAAATCGAATTTTGGCCTATTCGATGGTCGAAAATTACTTCGAAATTTGAAGTTTTTAAATTTGAAAATTGACTTCGACCCTTAGTAAATAGGCCCCTTAATGTTACACAAACTCAATAGTATTTTTTGGCTTCTAATAATGATTAATTATATCTTAATTGGGATCAAGTACTGTATTTTTCTTACAGAGAAAAAGGAAATCATTTTTTAAACTTTTGAATTATTTGATTAAAATGGAGCCTATGGGAGATGGCCTTCCCGTAATTCGGAGATTTCTGGATAATGGGTTTCAGGATAATGGATCCTATGTACAATATGCTCCACGGCTTTTGCAATATGTCCCTTAGAAGGATACACACAAGGATACCAGCTCATACGGCAACTGAATACAACTGCCATTTGATTACCATGAGCTAACAATCCCCTGAGCAGTGCAGTCAGATCATGCTCTCCTTCCGGGAATTTAAATACAGTGGGCATATGTGTATTTAGAATAAAAGACTATGTCTGAAATAGAAATCAAGCTGTTTCCTTGGTAACATATAATGAATGAAAAATGTTGTGCCCTTGTGATTTAGAAGCTGCCACATTTTCTTCTCTGTTCCCTCTAATTATTAATGATAGTCATACATTGCTTAACGGTGATAAAAGGCAATTGCGTGAGCCACAGTGCACACTGGCCATTACATTTCAACAAGAAATATAGTACTGGAGTATGACAGTATCATAGGAATGATCTTGTCTGTGAGCTTTAATATCCTGTAATTAAGATCTAATTATATTACGGATGATCTCACTGCTGGTAAATGATTAGTCTTTGTGCCAGTAATGTACAGTACAAGCGTTTCAGAGGTAACATGTATTATATAATAATCTTTATACAATAAAACAGATACCTATAAAATATTGATTATATAATTTTGTAAGAAAATCCGTATTATATAGTATATTTTGCTGCAACACTGATATGCTGGAATGATCCTTTGCTGATCACTAATTCTGTTTTTTTTTATAAATGTCCCAGAATGATTTTTCACATCTCCTTTGCCAAGTTAAAATGAAGTATCATCATCAGCAGGACAGCCAAAAGTATTTAATTGTATCTACGTTGGGATCAAGTACAATGTACGTTTGAATTATAACAGAGAAAAGGGAAATTATTTTCAAAAATGGGAATTATTTCATTGAAACGGAGGCACTGGGGTATATTTATCAAAGAGTGAAGTTAGAGATCGCCACAGTCCTCTAGAGTGAAATTCTGCCTCTTTCCATAAATTTCAATGGGATTTTTAAAACAGTATTTATCAATGGGCGAAAGTAAAAGTCAATCCATTGATAAATACGCCTTTCAAAATCCCATAGAAATTAATGGAGAGTGGTGGACTGTGGCGATCACTAGCTTCACTCTTTCATAAATATACTCCTATGAGAGATGGCCTTCCCATAATTTCTGAATAACGGATCCCATAGATGTAGTAATATAATTCATCTTTCCAGCTAGGTCCACAAAAGCATAGGGGGTTATTTATTAAGGCACAAACTGAAAAAGTCGCAATTTTTTGCGATTTATTATGCCCCAAATCTGTTCTTAGTTAGAATCTGAAAATACTCCATCTAAAACCTGCCGAATTCATATAAAAGTCAATGGCAGATGGCCTCATAACCATTTCAAGATGTTTAACCCTCACTAAATGTTCAGAGATTTCAGGGATTTCAGGTTTTTCGAGTTTATTTTATTGACCATGTGTTGATTTGAATGAGACTGGTATATGACTACGAGAGGAATATATATTCGAAAATATGGAAAAATGAAAGCATTTCCTATTTTCATCTATTTTGCATATATAGCCTTTACTACATTTCCTCATACAGACAAACTACAGCATACTTTAAAGGTTAATGCACATACTCAGATTTCATATTTAATAATACATAAAACAATGTAGAATATATGCTGTATGATTATAACTAATCAAGCCTCCACCAGTATTTGTTTTTTTAATTTATCATATTACCTGTACCTGTGAGACTGTTCAACAACTGTGCAATTTATCCACTCAAGTAATGTCTAAGTGTTACAATGGTTCTGTAGGCTGAATCACAAGTACAGAGCTTATCCCAAATCTCTAACAGGTAAACATGACTGTATGACTGTAAGTCATAAGTTTCTGTAACTAGCTGTCTTAAAGCTGCTGAAGGATTGTATCCAGTTGCATTAGATGCAATTTTGCACAACAATTATTTTGGATATTGGACTAAAACTCCTTTAGGTTTTTAGTTTTGCAAGTGTAGGGGACTGGTAAATTAGTTCCCCAGTATTATTTAGCAGGCAGTCCCCTAGTGTTATAGACACCTAACTAGGCCCTAAAATACAGTTAAGTGGGGGTACTGTTTCCTACTCCTGCTTTAAGCTATGTCCCTTGTTGTTTCTCACAGTGACCAATAGATGGCACTGCTAGAGTATAAAAGGATCTGAATCCATGCTTTCAGGGTCCATCTTGTGCTGGCTCTAGCCTCAGCAGGCAGGCAGAGCTCAAGTGGAACCTAGACAGGTCAAGTCTAGCAAGGATAGGCTACTCACCTTCATAGGTCACTCTAAGAGTGACAGACAGTCAGGATATTTAGCTGAGCATCTTGAGGCTCCTCCGAGGATTGTGAGTGGGATTAAGATCCAATTGACCAGAAGTAGGGACTAAGTGTACAGACCTAGGAATGATAGTTTCTCCTCAGGTTTCACTTAGGGAAATGGCTGAAACTGGGTGTACCTCCTCAAGGCTGCATACATTGTCCTCGTTCACGAGGGGACTTATATTGACCAAAGGTGCTGTGCGTATTGCCTATCCAATGTCGATGTATGATCCTGCATGCTATTCTTTATGCACACTCCACTGAGGATTGTATGTGTTCAATAAATCTGTTCAATGGTTAAGTTATAAGAACCACTAGCGCCCCAATTATTTGCACCCTGAATACAGTTACATTTGCACTACACCGTTGGAGGGCTTACTCCCTAAGGTTTTAAGGTCTCATCCGGAGCACAATACTAGGAGTGAAGCTTTTAGTCAGAGAAAGGTGCACTCATTTTACTATAGCGCTACACAAGCATTGTGTAACAGTTATTTGTTAATTTATTTACAGTATATTTGTTTAATAGCATTTTAATGATGTGCTGCCCCTATATAAATGATATTGCTCTGCACTTGACCCAGTTACTGGCTTTTAGACAGTTTCATACAGGGGCGGGCCAAGCCGACTAGACACCCTATGCAACCCAGCAGGACACGTCAATCCCTCCTTCACATGTGGAGGGTGAACACACAGAAAAGACCCAAGAGTGGCCAACCCAGGGAGCACTGCAAACCTGGACTAGGGGTAGGCAGTGGACCCTTCAGGAGGTACCCGCCCAATGCCCACCAGGCAGGTGCTTCTTCTGCCTACCCCTAGTTCCAGCCCTGGTTTCATATATCCTTGTATAATACCCCAGATACCAAAAATAATTTCTTATGCCAGCCTGTATATGATTGAAATTTCAGATTGCCTTTAAGATTGGTAGAAGTTATAATGATTAAGATAATTATCTTTCTTTAACACAGAAATAGATATCAGTTCTGAGTGGAACATGGTTGGAGGTATTGTAATAAAGGGCAGCATTTCTGCCTTGCAAGGCCAGGGTTCTAAATTCAATTCTGGTCTGGGCACTGCAAAGTAGGGATGAACTGAATCCACTATTTTGAGATGCAGCCGAATACAACATCCTTCGTGAAAGATTCGCCAGAATCTCGAACCGATTTCAAACCCTAATATGCATATGCAGGGTTAAAAAGAGCCATGGGCAATGCATGTGGTTTTAAAAAAAAATGAACGTCCTTGTTTGTGTGACAAAAAGTCATGTGATTTTAAGGATTCAGGTTCATTTCGCCAGGCACTTGGATTTGGCGAATCCAAATCCTGCTGAAAAAGAACCGAGTACTGAACTCCGAGCATCCCTACTGCAGAGCTTGATGTTCTTCTCTGTATGCATGGGTTTCCACTAGGAATTCTAGGTACCTCCCCATACTCCAAATACATAAAGGCAAGACAATTGGCTCCTGATAAAAGGTATCCTGGTGTGTGAGAATTTAATAAGGACCTTACACTGTAAGCTCCACTGGGACAGGGACCAATGCGAAGAATGTATAATCACTTTAAAACATTGCATAAATGTGTCAGCGCTATACAGTATAAATTACAGATAATAAATCAGTACATAATTCCATAACATAAGTAGCCCTTTCCTCCATTCCATTATAGTTAATTTCTGTACCTCTTGTTTTTTGCTAAAGTAATGGTTATACCATAGAGACAACCAGCAGAGCAGCAATATAGATACCAACATGTCAAATGTCAGTGTAGGTCAGTAAATATATGGTATGGGGTATTCTTTCATGTGACTGATTTACTATAAACAGTCAGTATTTAGTGAGCATTCTTTTGTACCTCATGCATTTGACAGTGTTTGGGGTCCAGTCATTTTGTTAAAGATCTTTGCCACTCCTGCTGCTTAAATACAGCTGTTTTCCTTCTACTTTAACGTGGTTCAGGTATGGATCTGCCTTACATTTTTTACTTTATTCTCTCTCTCTGTTGTTTTCATGTGCATTGCTCTGAAGCATGAAGTATAGTGTAAATTTCATAACACTAAAAATGCCAAACCACTTATTTCTATGCAGGGCGTACACAAATATTTTCTTTGAAGCAGAAGTCATGTTTTTATCGCAGTATGTTCTCTATCAGTCCTGGGGTGTTCAGAAATATTTTACTTTATTATGTTGATTCTGCTTAGTAGCACATAGAGAATACATATTCATAATTTGAATTTTACTAATTTGAATTATACTAATGGCATCTTAAATAGAATTACAATATATGGCTAAAACCTCTTCTAAAAACAAGTCCTAAGTTGGAACATATTAAATAGAGAAGTTGTGGTGAATTATGTGGGGGAATGCTTATATGCTCTACTTCAGGGATCCCCAACCTTCTGAACCCGTGAGCAACATTGAGAAGTAAAAGGAGTTGGGGAGCAACACAAGCATGAAAAATGTTTTTGGACTGCCAAAAAAGTGCTGTGATTGGCCATTTGGTAGCCCCTATGTGGACCGGTAACCTACATTGAGGCTCTGTTTGGCAGTACATCTGTTTTTTAAGCAACTAAAACTTGCCTCCAAGCCGGGAATTCAAAAATAAGCTCCTGCTTTGAGGCCACTGGGAGCAACATCCAAGTGGTTGGAGAGCAACATGTGGCTCACGAGCTACTGGTTGGGGATCACTGCAGTCTACTTGATAACATGAAGTCCTTTTTGGGAGATCTCTGTATGCCTATTTCCTTTACTAAACATTCCTTGAAAACCATTCTGAAGGCTGGTTCTGGCCTTGATAAAACTATAGCAGAGGGATTGCTTCAGCAACTATATCTGAAAAACCTTTTTATAGAGGGTTATTTATCAAGGTCCAAATTTATCTCAGTATTTATAAGTTAGAAATCCGAGCAACTCCGATTGCCCGAATGGACCTTATTTATGAAGAAAAAAGACAGAAACCACAAACTCATCGGATATCAGTACAGACATCAGCGCAGACACTGGAACCTTCCCCATTGAGCTTTTAGATGCTGGGGGTTTCAGATTCTGAGTTTTTAGACCATTGGACTTTAATAAAGTCCCTCTGAAAACTACGAATTATTCGAGGTTCGGATATTCGGACCTTGATCAATAACCCCCATAATGTTAAGTTGTCCTTAACCAAAACTGTGTACACAAAGAGGAAATGGCACATAAAATTAAGAACACTACTGCATTATATCAACCTACACCACTCTGCATCCATAGTCTGACTACTGCTGCTGAAATTATATAGTAGTTGCTGATTAAGGCTGCAAATATGACAGCTATTTTATTACTGGCAATTAATTCTTCAACACAGGATTGTGAGTGCATTCGCCTACAACATGGCGATTGTTTTGTTCAATTCTTTTTTATATAATACTTATATAATAATATCTAATCCCTTATATAATACTGGTTCTGTGCTGACAATGAATAATCTGTATTTTTCAGTAAGTATTATTTAATGTATAATGCCCATGCTTGCATAATGCAAAACACATTGTGCAAATTTTAATCTATTATTACTGTATATCAAGGGTTGATAAAATACAACTTTTAATTCTGAGGCATGCCTAGTTGCTACAATTGGTATCCCAAAACCAGAACAATCCCCAAGGTCCCAGTCATGGCTCATTCTTCCACCTATAATAGCCACCTTTGGCTTCAGGAGGAGCCCTCCACTACTCGGGTGCCCCCAGTTTTTAGTGTGAGAGGACCAGGGTAGGATTCTGGATAGGCATGGGAACTGCAGGTGGTACAGGAAATTGAGAACAAGAAGTGTAGTCGGAATCAAAGGCCGGGTCAAACATCAAACGGGCAGAGCGGTACAGTATCAGGAGGTCAAAGGCCGGGTTAGAATACCAATAATACAGCATCAAGACAGAATCCGAAAGAGTGTTCAAAGTATAGGCAGAGGTCGGAACAGGCAAAACAAGACTTGGTCAGGATCAGGCAGGGTCAAGAACAAATTAGAAGGACTCAGAATCGCAAATAGACCTCTACGTTGGACAATGCACAAAAGGCACCTGCGCCTTTAAATATTAGAATTTCGCACCCGCACAATGACATCAGACGCAACTGTGGCGAATATAGCCGGAATTGGCTGAAGACATGTGAAAAGCCAGAAGATGCAGCGCACAAACTAGGAAGGTGCCGGAGGAAGCAGACACGGCAGGCGTCCCCAATGCACCCCCACTAGACCACCAGGCAAGTTTCTCACACTAGTTCAACAATATCAAAAGTAACCAATGCAGGCTTATCTTTTGTGTGCACTCATACAAAGATTTGTGTGCGTAGACATAGGTGGGTTCAAAGTATTTCTAAATTAAGGGGGTTATTTATTAGTCTGAATGCCAAAAACTTAATCCGAAGATTTTGTGGTTTCAGGCAAAAATCCAGTAAAAAATCCAGAACTAACCCATGCAGATTTGGTCAGATTTTGATAAATATTGTTACTAAATCTTCTCTGCACACCACAATTTGTGTGCTAGCCTCAAAATGTATGTGCCTAAGGCCAAGGGCAGATGGATTGTTGGCTCTACTACTCTCGGCCTGTGTAATTTTTTTTAGGCTGAGAAAAGCGGATCTGCACCATACCCCATCTCCATTGATATGTATGAGATCTGCTTGTGTGCAGTCCTAGACAGCGGAGAGGAGGTCTTGCCAAAAGCAGGCATTTTTCTGCTTGACTAATCTGTGTGTTGACTTCACGCAAGTGATCTTATTCAAATAAATGGAGCAGCAAAGACAACGCTCCTTCTGTCCTTGGCCTTATGGCTCATACTAAGAGATGTCATTTTCAGCCATAGTATACCTAACTGATGGTTGAAGAAGAACCCAGCTACAGACCCAGCAAATTCTATTTACTCCCCATGTCAGTGCCTCTTTAATTTGGGGGGAAAAAGATGAACATTTTGCAAAATGAGAACATTGTGCAGTTTAATGGAAAGCAGATGTTTTTGATCATTTCAACTAAAGATAACAATCACTTACATAAAAAAACACTTTGATAAAATATGCAATTATAATGTTGCTACAAAAAAGATAAACTTCATTCATTGTGTACAATTTGTTCATTTATTGAATGGAAAAATGCACGAGCATTCCCTGTAAAATGATTTTCATATATTTTTAAGCCGACAGTTTAGTATTGAATTCTGGAAAACAATTAGCGTTGATTTTTCCTGTTCTGTTTTATTCCAGACCTTTGTCTTTGTTCATTTTTTACACTCCAAATATGTTAGAGAACACCATGATAAAGTTCTCTACTCATGACGACCTGTCCTTAAATAGGAAAAGATGTTCCAGACAATGCTAAAGTTTGAGATTACTTTTGCCCCAGATCTTAAAATTTACAATTTATTCTGTTTATAACATCAAAGCTTTAAAGTCTACACATTTAAGATCTGAGCAGAGATCACTGTTTGTACAGGCAGACAGTATGAGTAAATGGTATAGAGGAAGGCAGGTCCGGACTGAGAATTAAAATAGGCCCTGGAATTTCAGGTACACAGAGGCCCAATCAGCCCACACAGAGGTCCATAAAACCCCTACCAGCCCACTAAATACTGAATTGCTATGGGACCTTATAGCAGCCCCTCTGGCATTTGCCAGAACCCACAGATTGCCAGTCCGGGCCTGGAGGAAGGTGAAGAGGAACATTGGCTCCTCTGGAAAGTTCACGTTTTCATCTGTCTTTATATGTCAAACCAGCCTGATCCTATGTATTTCATAGGAAATGCATATCATCTGGGTGACCATACATGCACCAGGAAAAATATATGATCTTATCTGTACATATATGGCCAGCTTAATTCATGTCGGTACCATCTTTAAGTGCAAGTTCACCTTGAACTGAACTTTAAGTTGATATGGTTTTGGTATATTAAGAGTATTTAAAGTTTGCGTTTGTTAGTGTGGGGCAAATCAGTCCCATTTTACTTTGCAGAAAAACTTACAAAATGCAATCTATAATCCTTTTTCACAGCAACTTTATTCAAACAGTACAGTTTTTATTACAATACATTGGAGTTTATGGGTGTTTTTTTGTGGTGAAACCTGGGGAAAGATTTCACTCATTTAGAAGGTCATCTTTGGTCAGAGATCAAGTTGTGTTACAGACACCTGTAACTCTGCCCTGGTGTTTAGAATGAGGGAGGCCTAGATGCAAATTTCCTATACAAGCCCTTAGTGGAAAGTGCATGTGAGAATGACTGCTCTAGGGAGAGGCAAAATAAACTTTAAACAGAACCTGAACAAAACTCATCATTCATGTTCCTTAAAGGGTTACTGTGACGGGACAAAATGCATGACGCATCATTTAATAGTGTTGCTCCAGCAGAATTCTGCACTGAAATCCGTTTCTCAAAAGAGCAAACAGATTTTTTTTTATGCTTTTGAAATCTGACATGGGGCTAGACATATTGTCAGTTTTCCAGGAGTCCCCAGTCATGTGAATTGTGCTCTGAAAAATTTCAGTCAGTCTTTACTGCTGTACTGCAAGTTGGAGTGATATAACCCCCCTCCCTTCCCCCCCAGCAGCCGAACAACAGAACAATGGGAAGGTAACCAGATAACAGCTCCCTAACACAAGATAACAGCTGCCTGGTAGATCTAAGAACAGCGCTCAATAGTAAAATCCAGATCCCACTGAGACACATTCAGTTACATTAAGTAGGAGAAACAACAGCCTGCCAGAAAGCAGTTACATCCTGGCTCTTTCTAAAAGCACATGACCAGGCAAAATGACCTGAAATGGCTGCCTACACAACAATTATAACTAAAAATAATACACTTGCTGGTTCAGGAATGAAATTTTATATTGTAGAGTGAATTATTTGCAGTGTAAACATTGTAATTTAGAAATAAAAACTACATCATAAAAATCATGACAGAATCCCTATAAGTTTCCATTCAGGTTCAAACATATTTTTCCTTGACAGAAACACCTCATTGAGAATGACCCCTTATATGATGTTTATCCAGGGAGTGGTCACATTACCATTTTGAAGCCAGAAAGGATTTTTACTCCTGAGTAGCAAATTGAAAAAAATGTTCTAAGCCCATGCAAATTAGTGGTTGTTTTCTATGTATAGAAAAATAAATTATATTCAAAACGAATAAGGAGAATAAGGAGAGGATGTGAACTAAATTTCATACTGAGCCATACATGTATTAATTGCTGTTCTCATTACATTTACATTTCTCGCTCCTAAATTTCTGGTGCTTTTTTTGGCTGCATGTTGGTTCTAGTTCTTCCATCTTCACAACAGCTACAAAAAAGCAAAGTGGTGATCATGCCTCTATCCCTATAAAATATGTGTTACTGCAGATCATGACAATTCAATTTCTTTTCAGAAAAGCCGTTTTCCATAATTCTAATTATTCTGCAATGGATTTTCTTTAGAATAAAAAGAAAAACCAGATTTCAACAGGCACAGAACTACCAAGCACAATGGACATTTATTTGTGTAGCAATGTTGGTAATGGCAATACTGCCTTGCAATGAAATGGTTCCTATAATTTAATATCCTTGTTTCCCATGCTTGTTTAGAAGGTTCCCCCTATTCTATTCAGAACTGCTTTACTTTAAACACATTGGTAAGTTTTTTAGTGCTAAATGTATGGTTCCTTAATAGCAATGCTGTATTTCAACAAGTTTTTTTCCCACCCCTTCTGGAATTTCCTTTGGTTGTTGTAGAAACATTGTGATGACTACTTGATTATCGTGTTAAGGTTCAATATATATAATGAGTTTTAAATTCAACAGAGTTGGCTGGAATCAATCCTGGCTGTTTTCAAACAGCTGACTCTAATTATCAACTAACTGTGGTCAGTTTGTTGACTAAGTAACTAAGCAGTTACTTTTTTTACATGGGTGATGTGGGTGTTGGCTAATGTATTGATAATTTAAAAAGCGTGGTATGTGTTCATTCTGGTCCCCCTCTGTCTAAAATTAATTTTTGTTTAATGACCAGAAACCATTTAGTCATCATTAAGGGAAATCACTGTATATGGGAAAGCCTATCCATTATAACACTAGAGTACAAGTAGGGTGAAAATTAATATGGAGAAAAACAACAGCAGCTGCAGTGGGAGTTAGTGGTGCTACAAAAAAACAGGAAACACTTTCATATTTCTTTGCCATGTCAAAACAAACAAGTTTTTCTTTTATATATGCCAATATCACTTTAAGTCATAAAATTAGACTTAGGCATTATGGGCAAAGAATGTAGAGAAAGCCATTTCTATGACTGCTCTCTTATCCTCTGAATAATGGAATCTTTATTTTAATATCATTTCTACGGTTTTACACAATTAGGCAGGTTTCCAGTACAAGAGAAAAGCTATTTGGGTCTGACATTGGTTTTCAAGAAGCCTGAGAAAACTGTGTCAGCTATTTGCCTGGTGGGTGTGTAGTGGGCAGAAATCTATGTATGAAAGCAAGAAATGGCAAACTGCAACATTTCTGCAGCCTTCTAATTGTGTGTTTATGACAAGCATATTAAAATGCCCACATGAACCTCATTAGTCCTGTTATGGCCACAGGATCCTTAGCTATTATCATTAGCACCAATAAATATTCTTTGACCTTGTGATTTGCTCCAATAGCTGACACATTGTCTTATAATATATGCCAGCCCTATTTAGAAATAGTTATATATAGCTTTCAACAGAGATAGAGAAAGGGATAGATAATGTACATAGAAAGTTTGTAATTATACCAATTCTGGTTCCATGTCCTCATATTTTTCAAGGAGTTCAGTTGTTTTCCAACCCAACCTCTATAGTGATCTGTACATCACATCTACAGTGTTATATAAATTTTGATTTAATACTGTAGTTTATGCATGAATAGTAACCCATATCAACCTGTTATTTCCTCATTGTATAAGAGCACAGCACTTTGTTTATTCATGAATTTATGATCCAACATGGACATTTAAGGGGTTATTTATTAAAGTCTGAATGTTGAAAAAATTTTAATATAAATTTTGAATTTTTAGTGGGAAAAAAACTAAATTTTTTTGCTATTTATTAAAGCCCAATGCTTAAAAAAGTCAGAATCTAAAAAATCCAGCATCTCAGACCTCCGGAGTTTGTTAAAAAACATAAAGAGTAGGAGCCAAAGGCCAGTGTGGGCACTACCACAGTAGATGGAATTTCAATAATATGTAAAAAAAAATAGTATAAAGAGGAGGACATACTCACAGTTCACCCCAGTCCACAGGTGCATATCCATGAAAAAGCAATAGTTGTGAGTCCCTCCAAAAAATCAGCCTTGGGTAAACAAAAGTACAAAAGCATTTATTAGGACATAATGGATAGAGGCCTAACGCGTTTTGTGCCTGTTGGGGCACTTACTCATAGGCTGTATATTAGTTGTATATTAGTCAGTGGGAGAGGTCCCTATCCTATTTGGAAGTTTCTGTGGTCTGTGCTGGAATTAGCCAGAAAATCTGACTATTTCGGACTTTTCAGGGCAAAAATCCGAAGAATTCTGGCTTTTTTTTTGATTTTAACCAGTTTTTCCCCAATCCAATTAAATCGTACTTTTTAAATAATATATAAGTTCAAATCGTGGATTCTAGTTTGGTCGACTTTTTAATTTAAAAAAAATCAGATAAATTCAGATTTTGATTAATAACCCCCTAAAAGTCAACTAACTCAGTGGCTACAATGAATTAATGCGGTGGTGTAACTAGATATTTCTGGGCCCCACAGCAAGTTATTTTTCAGGCCCCCAAAATGTCTGGAGGCTGACCTGTTTTACCAATATTTATTGAAATTATATATGAATTAGGGTCTCATGGGGCCCCTTAGCTCCTGGGGCCCCCTGAAGCCGCAGGGTCTGCTTCCTCTATAGTTACACCCCTGAATTAAAGCCACACTAAGGGGACCATCCCATTACAGCAATTAATTGTTTTTAAACTGAAATGGTATAACTATCTATGTTTATGAATTTTGGTAGAAGATTAGTTTATGATGAATCTAGAGATGTGATTCGTGCTAATGAATTACCTGTTTTCAAAGAGTAATATAGTTATTATTTTTTTAAGCTTACATTACTGAATGTGTTTTTGATGCACATTCCTTAGTCCTATCTGGCACAAATAACCATGTTTTCTAATTCATTCTAAACAATCTAAGTATACATCCCTATGCACTTAAACCATTTTGTCCAGCAAAAAATTACCATACATAGCTTTAACATTGTTACTTTCATTGCCATTCTGACCCATGTTTCACACAGATGTATACGCATAGCCATTCTATCCCACGAGTTCTGCCTAGTCCGTCTTCAGCTTTTCAACCATTGAATCAATCGCAAGCATTTTGTTTATTCCTGGTAACAGTAAACAGTAAACATTAGTAAGTCTTTGAAATTTTCTTCCTAGAACACTAGAAACAGTCCTCAGTTCCAAAAAGAGTATATTTCTTAATTCCAATTATATTTGTAGGCAGATAGATCAATCATGGGACAACCACCTTATAATCTAACTATACTTCTTACTGGATATGCTTAAAATATAGACTAATTGACCAAATCATAAAAGGTCAGGGAAGTAGAGGAGTCTTTACTGTTGAAACTTTAATTATAATTGTGAGAGTAAAATACATTTAAATAGGTTCCTTTTGTAAATAATGTATTTCATTTTTGCACTTGTGCTAGGCAGTTTGGTTTTATTCAGTTTCAAATATCAGCAATTTTACTTAATAATGTAAAGCTACAGTGAAGTTGTTTCCTGCTTTGCCAAACTTTTAACAACTCATTAAATTCAGCAAAAACTTGCAGTGATGTAAAGAATGGCTTTCAGGTAGGATCTGGGGCCACTATAGTATTTATTATGAATGCTAGAATTTCAGCAAACTACGAAGAATTCCTTTTTGTCAGTAAAATGAACAGTACCTCAAAAGATGATGGGAATTTCTTCTTACACACGTTATTTGAGCATTTTAAAATCACTGTAGGCATTGCAGTCCTGCAGGGTACTGGAGTTGTAGCTGTCTTCCTCTCTGCTGTGTTCCTGTGGAAAACTGAACTGAAGATACATTTCTGGATAAGAGATCTTTCCATGAGTTGAGTCACCATAAGAGATACAGTATACAAACTTTTTTGCTTGGAATAGTTGCTTTGGTACAATTTTTTTGGGAATCTACACTAACATTTTGCCATGTGGTCTGTTTTTCCCAAAAAAATTGCAGCCTGTTGCACAAATAGCTAGTGTCTGCTCCCTAGCCTTTTATATCAACCAATGGCTGTCCAGTGTTTGGAAGATATGGGCTTCATGGGAGCATTTTTATGAAGTACAGCTAATGTATATTGAATATACTATTGCAGGGCTAAAAATGCCTTAACCACATAATTTCACCTTCTCTTTAATGCTAGTGGATTTTGGCAAAATTTAAATTGTCTGAAATTTTTGTATTCTTATGCACTTTGCACCATAAAAGGGAGGAAGGCCCAGTGCTCATTTTTCGAGTTCAGAGGCCTGCTGCATGCCCATTGAAACCCGTTAGTCAGAGCTTTATCCAAGAGGAGGGGTGGAGGCACATATGTATCCTTCCCCCCGTTCAACCCCTAACTTGCATATTATTCAGATGTGAATTGGGCCCTGTAAGGACAGGGCTATCTGTGTCTCCTTATGTTGTGGTCTGCAGAATACAGTTACTCTGGGGCTCAAGTACTTCTAAAGTGAGCACTAAGCATGTACTGTACACTTGTGCTCATTAGTGCTTTAGTACCGGGTTATAGTAAATTACCATTACTGTCTTATTCCAGATAAATGAAACCATAAAAAAACAAGAAATGCCCCATTTACTTTAATAGTGCACAATGCCTGTAAGTGGCTGAAAAAGCAATAGATAGGAAGTGGCTACCAATTATTATGAAAATCATTAGCCTTGAGCCTTTCTCTCTCCTTATGTATACAGTATGTTTTTAATCGTTGGATTAATAAAAGATGGATTTCAACACTGAATGAATTTTCCGTGTCTGCTGAAACCAAGTGGGATTCTTGTGCGCCTTTCAAGTCTTTTCTACCACTGTTGTAGCCATGGCCGGAAAGGTTTGTGATATTACCACTAGCTTCATGTGATTGGATTTCCCCGTGTGAGATTCGGATCCTCCTTATTAAAGACTTATTAAAGCCAGTTTTTGAATAAAGTATAAATGAATATCTCTGCACTGTAAAATGCATGTGTGAATGGATGGGAATGAATCTAAAAGTGTTCAGATGGATGTAAGCATACAAGTATAACTGATCCCAGCAAAGATTCTGTACAGTCCTTTCTAATCCGAGGGATGGCGATATAATCATTATTTAATAAATACAGTTAACATTGTAAAATATTCTTCAGGAAGTAACAACTAAGAAAATTATAAGCAATTTTTCAAGTGTGTCAAATGCATAGTCGCCAGAACTGGATAGGACAGGCTTGCTAGAATAACACTGTATTATAGCAATGGAACTTTATAAATCACCTGCAAAACAAAACTCAAACTTTTAATGGGGATTTACATTTAAAAACAATATTTTGAGACTATAATTCTGTGTAACTTTCCAATATATAATAATGTTGCATTCTCTGTTTTAAAAACCTATTTATCAATGTAATTGCTGATCAATGCAGAATCTGTCACTTGCTGTTCTTGGCACTGCTGATTCAGACTATTAAATCATTAAGAAGCCAGCTTAAATTTAAATCTAAGGAACTTTTAAATAGACATAAATTTAAGCATTTCAATGATTTTAAAATCTATCTGTAAATGTTACTGCTAATCAGTTTTTGTAATTTATTTAATTTTGAATATATAAATTATGGTTCAGATTCATTTCAGTCTATATTGGACTATTCAGAATTTGATTGAATCCAAAAATTGTTAAGGGTACCCCTAAATAAAGTGTCTGCAAGTTTTATATTTAAAGAGAAATTGGTACTGTTTATGATTGCTGCAATTTTGCTTAAAGATGTATAACTCCATTCTTATTTTGGTTGAACTTGGAAACCATTTGCATGCCAGTAGGGGTCATCAGTCAGCAAGGGTTTTCCATGTTGGCCAATCAGCTGTATAGTAACTGTATGGTCTTAAGTTACTTGTGTAGTAACACATCAGCAGGTAGCATTTGCTGGTTAGCTGAAACATCTGATTGGCTGCTATGGGACCCTAAATGCAGAAAGACTTTTTATTAAATTACCATTTTATTTGTATTGCTGCCTACTGTAGTGTAATTCTGGGGTCTTGGGTTCAGGGTTGACCAGGGCATTATCTAAATGAATATCTACTACCAGTTAAACATGAAAGCAAAGAGCTGTTTGGTTTCCATGGGCATCTACACTGGTGAGATAAATCAGACCACAACTAACCCATTTTTTGGCATTTTTTCCCATTAAAGCAAACAATAATTCCAAGGTTCCTCTAGTGCAGGGATCCCCAACCTTTAGAACCCGTGAGCAACATTCAGAAGTAAAAGGAGTTGGGGAGCAACACTAGCATGAAAAATGTTCCTGGGTGCCAAATAAAGGCTGTGTCTGCCATTTTGTAGCCCCTGTGTGGATTGTCAAACTACATTGAGGCTCTGTTTGGCAGTGCACCTGGTTTTTATGCAGCCAAAAATTGCCTATAAGTCTGGAATTTAAAAATAAGCA
Organism: Xenopus laevis; assembly: GCF_017654675.1. NCBI lineage: Eukaryota > Metazoa > Chordata > Amphibia > Anura > Pipidae > Xenopus > Xenopus laevis. The sequence goes on from NC_054376.1 coordinate 105,293,687, forward strand.
CCTGCTTTGAGGCCACTGGGAGCAACATCTAAGGGTTTGGAGAGCAACATGTTGCTCACGAGCTACTGGTTGGGGATCACTGCTCTAGTGGCTTGCATTCATGGGAGTGGCTAATATTGCTATTGATGCCACATGCATTGGCTTGCCAGAAGTTATACCATACCCACTAGGAGTCAATTTTTTATCATATATATAATTACACATGTTTTTTCATAAAAACTCATACTGACTAATCCCAGTTGGAATCCCAAAACTCCAGATAAACCATGATTGGAAGATGGGGAACATGTTTTTCCAAAACTCTGCCTTGGAATCTATGGGGTCTTGAGATCCCCAATATGAGACCATGTGCTGAGGTTAGCATGCATTTCATAAATTGGTAGTTCATTTTCTCCCATATTGAAGCATCACTCACAAGCTGCATTTGATGCTACATCGCAATTGCAATTACTCTGGAATTCCTAAGAAAATTTGAAAAATGAGTGATTGGAGTACTTTACTTTGAAAATGAGTTCTCAAAGGAGAAGGAGAGGCTAAAAGTAAGTAAGCTTTATCAGAAATGTCTATATAAATACACCAGTAAACCCTCAAAGTAATGCTGCTTTGAGTCCTCTGTCGAAAGAAACACCACATTTCTTTCCTTCTATTGTGTACACATGGACTTCTGTATCAGACTTCCTGTTTTAAGCATACACCTCCAGGGCAGGGCTTGAGCATGCTCATTTTGCTTATATGGCAGCTTCTATCCTAAACAAACAGAGACAGTGTCTAGAGCTGTTTACTCAGGGATGGTAAAGCATTCTGCATAATAAATATTGTGGCTAATCTGTTGGCAATAAACTGTCGTGGAGCTTTCCTTCTCTTTCAAGGCTTCAGGGACTATGCCCAATTATACCTTGTCTTATAACTGATCCAAATTATGTTTATACCTACAGTGCAGTTTATACCAGCAGAACATTCAGCCCTGCAATTTATTTTTTCTTGTAAGAAATCAAATTTTTCCTAGAAAGCCATTCTACATATTTTAACATCGGGAACAAACACATCCTCAAATAGAGTCAATTAGTGCAGTAATCTATGTTTTATTCATTGCAAGGCTTCCATTGATTGCTATACTGTCTTATCTTTAGGAGTAAAATGATTTTTGGCAACTGACTTGTCTTTAAGACTGGAGACAAACAAACTGTTCTAGCCAAAAGACGAAGGAATGAGAAGCAGGAAACAGCTTGCATTGCTCACCATTCAAGGCCAAATTAGTAGGTTTCTCCTGGGGGTGGATGTTACTATCTGCATCTGAAGATCCCACTTCCCTTTATTCTGAAGCGTTTGTTCCTTTCCTGACCTCAGACCTGCAGCATCCCATTCTTCTAATGTCACAGGGAGTGAAGGTTTTTCTCTGGCTGTGTATTAGAACAAAGCAAAGTTATCATTCTGAATAACATGTGGGTGGCAAATTTGTTCTCCATGTTATAATTAAACATTTGAGCAAAGCTTTCCATTCATGCAAGTATTATTTTTCCCACTGACTGCCTGTGGGCTGCTGAACACCTCGTCACAGCAGAATACACATACTGTATATATATATATATATATATATATATATATATATATATATATATATATATATATATATATATATAGATATATATATATATATATATAGATATATATATATAACAGCACATAGTTTATGAGATTTGATTGAATGCCAAGGTCAGGATTAAGATCCCACCATAGATACTGTCTTTAATGATTTTACATCACAAAATCTTGATATTTGTTCTTCAATTTAGAAGTGTCGTGCTTGCTTTTCCCCCCAGCCCTTTAGAGAAATGATTCCACTTTTAGATTTCTTACTATCAGTTATTGACTAAACTATCTATCACTCCTAGAGTGATCTATGAAAGAGTATAGCTATCCACTTTACTAGGGCCTAAGCACCTAGTTTCCACTACCCATTCCCTTCCTGCCTGCTTGGTAAGGGCTAAAGCAATGGACCCAGACCGCATGGTTAGACCTTTATAATATAGCACAGTGCCATCTACAGTACACTGTGAGAATAACACGGGCTTACATAAGCAGAGCAGTGTCACAAGTCCCTATTAGGACCCATTTAGGCATCTAAACCCTTTAAGATTTGCCTGCCAATATTATGTGAGGGTGTCTAAATTATCACATCCCTACACATACATCTGATAACTATTAGTCATTACCCGTGAGCCACATTCAAATGTAAAAAGATTTGGGGAGCAACACAAGCATGAAAAAGTTCCTTGGGGTGCCAAATAAGGGCTGTGATTGGCTATTTGGTAGCCCCTATTTAGACTGGCAGCCTACAGGAGGCTCTGCTTGGCACTATACTTAGTTTTTATGCAATTAAAACTAACTTCCAAGCCTGGAATTCAAAAATAATCACCTGGTTTGAGGACACTGAGAGCAACATCCAAGGGGTTGGAGAGCAACATGTTGCTCACGAGCTACTGGTTGGGGATCACTGTTTTACATAGTCAATTCCTTGCCTCTGATGTGGAGCCCATTCCAGATATACTTACTTCTGCCTCTCTGCAGTTCTGGGATAAGGTTTTGACTAGGCTTCTTAACCCAGAGTACAGTAAAGCTGTCACTAAATGATATGGCTACAGGGAATTTCCTATATTATATCACCATTACAGCAGAAACCCTAAGCATATTGCAAAATTCCTATATTAGTAACTGCACTCCTCTGTCATGTTTTATTTTGGAATCACAGTAAAATGCAATGCACAGACACAACATGATCAATAAGTGAATGAACCTTCCTTACTTTCTTTATAGATGAAGTATAGTGATGCTGTAGGCGGAAAACTGGTTCACAAACAAGTGTCAAAGGTGTGGGCACAATCACTTAATGACATAATTTGGAATTCTAATAATAGGTTTCACCAAAACCTCTGTCCCTTATTTCCCCCGCAGATAATAATATGTTCCTGCACTGTGTTATTATTTATGCTGCAATGTATTCACCAGCATAGGAGACAAAGTAAGCACAAAAACCTATAAATGTATATACTTGCAATACAGCAAAGTCAAGGTGCCCTAAACAGGAAATATACAAGTCATTTCACACTGAAATGATGAGCTTAAACTATTTGTATTGTTATTTTCCTTACTTTACAATGCAGATGGACCAATGTATAGTTAAATATACTTCCCCTATGCTACAAAGTACATACAGTAATGTACTTTATATAATTCAGTAGAACTGAATATTATTGCCCATAGTGCAAATTGATTTTCCAGTCCATTCTATTTTAATTTCCTTCAACACTTCGGTAATCATTGCACAATGTAAGAGGTGGCACAAGGACAGAAAATTGCCATGAACACTGTTCAGTTTGGAGTGTCTATAGCAGCACACTTCTAACACATGGAAGCTCGGCGCTGTAGCACATCAATCTCTGCTCTCCTTGGGCAATGGTTTTGGTGTACTAGGTATGTCTATGATTTGTAGCTGTTTGACAAAGGATACTGCATTCCCTAATATCTACCAGCACTAGTTGTTTCATAAAGTTACATAGTTAAGTTGGGTTGAAAAAAGACCAAAGTCCATCAAGTTCAACCCCTCCAAATGAAACCCAGAGCACATACTTACACCCCCCCCACTGAAACTATATATATAGAGAGAGAGAGAGAGAGAGAGAGAGAGAGAGAGAGAGAGAGATGAAGAAGCTCGCACTCACAGGACTTATAAGGTCAAAAAAGGTGTTTATTTGGATCAAAAATCGACTAACGTTTCGGCTTGCACTCAAGCCTTTCTCTTTGAGAAAGGCTTGAGTGCAAGCTGAAACATTAGTCGATTTTTGATATATATATATAGTGGTGTGAAGGATCAGCACTCTCCCATTAGTTTAGTGAATGAAGTGTTGTTTTATTGAATACACAACATTAGATCCAACGTTTCGGTCCCACTTGGGGACCTTTTTCATCCTTGCACCCCTGCTATAACAAGAAAAGAGTGCGGACACCAGCAACCATTTTATATATATATATATACCTATATATATATCTATATCTATATATATATATATAGACAAACGCTCACACTCTGATCCAGTCTTGGAGATACTGTGGGTGCTGGGTCAAAGCTTCAGCATACAATCATTGGATAAGGACCCGCACTCCAATGTATATATATATATATATATATATATATATATATATATATATATATATATATATATATATATACTGTTCCAATATCTATATTAAATGTAGATTTAAATATCACTATAGCCTTGAATATTATGCTTGTCCAAGAAATCATCCAAGCCACTCTTAAAGGCAATAAAAGAATAACAATAACATCCAGCAGATCCACTTACACTGCTGCAAATAAAAGTTATTTTTCTCCCACTGGCGATCTATAATGCCCTCTAATATACTTAGAAAGAGTAAATATGTCCACTGGCAAGCATCTTTTCTCCAGGGAAAGGCAACCCAACCTTAACACCTACCTTCATAATTTAGATTTCATCCCTCTAACCAGTTTAGTTGCAAGTCTCTGCACTCACTCCAGCTCACTGATATCCTTCTTAGGGACTGAAGCCCTAAACTGGGGTCTATAAAGAGTCAAAATATGTTTTCATCCCTTGAGTTAATGCCCTTTATTTGCTTTAGTAGCCACAGAATGACACTGCCTGAAATTAGACAACTTGTTATCTACAAAAACACTGCCATTTAGGGGGTTATTTAGTAAGCTTCAAAATTTTTCTAGTTGGACTGTTAAAGGGGAAAATACAATTTTTGCATGTAAAAAAAACTCTAGTCCAATGGTGTTAAAAGTCAGATGTAAACAGTACTCCAACTCAGACCTGCCGAGAACATGTAAAAGTCAATGGCAGATGGCATGTTACCAATTGGAAGATTTTCTGAATTGCGCTGGGTTTTTGAAAAAAATCATTGCTTTCTGGAGATTTTACGTAACAATCGTAGCTTTCGTGTGCAAAATCCAGTAAAACGTAGGATTCAGTATTTTTGACAGTTTTACGGTGACATTTTCCGCATATGAAAAAATTATGAAATTTATTGATAAATAGGGTGGAAAATATATTTGCAGTCGTTTTCAGAAAATAGTGAGCACTTTTCAGATTTTGATAAATAAACCCCTTAGTGTATAACTTGCAATTATATTATTTCTGCCAAAGTGCATAACCTGCATTTATCAACATTGATCCTCATTTTCCAGTTTGCTGCCCTGTTTTCCAACTTAGACAAATCACTCTGCAAAGTGGCAGCATCCTGCATGGAACCTATAGTTCTGCACAATTTAGTATCATCTGCAAAAATAGAAACAGTATTTTCAATGCCCACCTCCAGGTCATTAATAAACAAGATGAAAAGCAAGGGACCTAGTACAGAGCCCTGCGGTACTCCACTAACAACACTGGTCCAATTAGAAAATGTTCCATTTACCACAACTCTTTGTCATGTATCTTTTAGCCAGTTCTCTATCCAGGTACAAATTCTAGGTCCCAGGCCAACATTCCTTAATTTGATAAGTAAACATCTGTGTCTGTGTCATACAATTTGGGGATTTTATACAATAGATATTGGTCAGTATACTATCTCACTATTGCTGCCTCTTTGAGCTTTCTCTAATTAACTAATAACATTTTTACTTTCCTCTTTCATTTACCTAATGGTGACTTGACTTGTGGCAGTGCTATTTGTGTGTAATTACACAGTGATTGGTCACCTAGCAATCATTTTGGTGCCGATTTTAGTCATATATGGAGTTTCAGAACAGCTCTGTTTATTACTTGTTTATATTCTCTTGATGAAGGTCCCAGTAAAGGACGAAAACATTGAGTATTCTGCATGTGGTTTGTATCTAAATAAACCTCTTTTGCTATTTTTTCAAATCCTAAGAGAGTACACCAGCATTGTGTATGTATATATATATATATATATATATATATATATATATATATATATATATATTACACACAGGCTCAATATAACTGAATGAAGTGGTCCAGAATGCTAGATGTACGATAATTTTAGAAATAAATAAAAATGTCTTTAATATAAATGGGTTCTACTGAATGCATATCACCAGTGAATAGATAGTTTAAAAATTTTTAAAAAACGGTCTGTAATTAGCATGGTTCTTTTTAACGCTCAATAAAGTATGTCCATACCTGGGATAAAAATCGTACAAATCATCAGTGAGGGTCCTCAAAAAATTGGGTGCAATTGTCATGTCTTCTTAGGGGCATATTTATTATGCTGTGTAAACAGCAGGATAATAAACTGCACATCGGCAGGCTTCACTGTGTAAAAAATAGCATAAAAAAGCTCAAAATATTTATGCATTTTGACTTCCGCCGCTCAATCTGGTGTTCACATGGTGTAAAATTACACACCTTGATAAGCTTGCCATTTATTTTACAAATCTTTTTACACCCATTTTTTTGGTGAATTTCATTTTACACCGCATAATAAATATGCCCCTTTATGTACATAAAAAGAGTTTATAACAAAGAGAAAAGATGCAGGCTGTGTTGGGTTGATGAGGAAGGTGAACTTGAATCCATCATTCATAACTGTCTGTAATCAATACAGTCTGTAGTCAAGAAAGCCATACTATAGTGAGTCTCATTTGATACAGAAGGAATGTATAATTGTTTTGGGAAGCAAAATTTAAAAGTCAAACAAATTATATGAAAAAGCGAACCAACCGTACTGTGACACATTTAAATATTAGTATATATTTATATATCAGTGTCCAATACAAGGAATGTACTTGTTATCCACCGTCTGTAGCTTAGTTTCTACAGACAGTTTGCATCTTGCCTGAATGAGCCATCATCTGGACAAGAGACAGAACAGAAAGTAAAGTGTGTTTAGTCAGTAAGTGCTTTTTAAAAGCAACTAAAAATAGCTTCTTAACTGTTGCCATTTCTTTTACCAAACTGGATAAAAAAATGAAGCAGTTTCGGCTCCATTTATAGACAAAATAAAAACTTTCCTTATCATTGTATTGCAGTGCACAGTGAACGTATTATAAACAATTCGACTTCAAAATTAGAAACCTGATTAATCTATCATAGATGACAGAAGGAACAGAAAATTACTAGTTTCAGAATGAAAAGGATATCCCTGTTGCTAGATCTTTCGAAGGACATTAAAAAAGTTTGACTTCCTCCTCTATGTGTGCATTTAATTGAGAGAATTTATAGAGTGGGTAACTCAGTTGGCAAAGTAAAAATAGGTGTGGAATTCAAAACATAAAGACCTTTGACTTGCCCATTTCCCCCTCAGAGATGAATTGTTGCCACAAGAAACCACTAAGAGAACAATGGCATATGCATTGTAACACAAAAGGATTTCATACCTTTTCTCTTGGAACTATGATGATGACGGCAATTGAGTTTATTCCTCAAAAACATGGTTTTTGATACTTTACCTATGGATGGATTGGAGGAAATCTGATGTCATTCCAGTATTTAAAAAGGGATTACTATATCAGCCTGGCAATTAAAGGCCAGTAAGTTTGACTTCTGTGCTGGGCTTGAAGACTTGTTAAAGGAGAACTAAACCCCCTTCCTAATAAAAACCCCACCCTCCATAGTCACCCCTTCCTGCTGCCCCTGCACAGGTAGGGGGGACTATGGAGGGTAGGGGGTAAAAGTTTTTATTATCAAGGGGGTTTTCCCTCTAAATATTAAGAAGGTCTTTTTTACCTTGAGAATTGTACAGGCTGATACATTAGATAGCTTTAAGAAGTGGTTGGATGGCTTTTTAGCAAGTGAGGGAATACAGAGTTATGGAAGATAGCTCATAGTACAAGTTGATCCAGGGACTAGTCCGATTGCCATTTTGGAGTCAGGAAGGAATATTTCCCCCACTGAGGTAATTGGAGAGGTTTCAACTAGGGGTTTTTGCATTCCTCTGGATAAACTAGCAGTTAGGCAGGTTATATATAGATTTAAAAGGTTGAAGGATGTGTGTCTTTTTTCAACCTAACTGCATATGTTACTATGTTGTTTTAAAGAGATCCATTAGATGCAGACTTTCATTTTTGCCCAGCTGACTATTGCTATTGTAACAGACATTTACTCTGCAACCTTTTTTTTTAGACCAATGACCCATGGCAAAACGAAGGCAATAAATCAACTTCATATCATACATTGGCACTGTGCTTTTAATAACCCCAGCACATACCTAGTGTTTATACTGATACAATAATGTCAATAACTTTTATATTTATACACAAAAACTATGCCAAGAATAATTCCTACACATTAAAAACAGTCATAAAATAATGCTAAATGGTTCAAAATGATGCCCCTTAGGGCCCAAACATAGAGCAATTGTAACTGTAGAATATACAGGTGCAGGCTGGGAAAGTCAGATTTGCAGTTGTTATTTTACACTGCTTCAGACCTTTGTAAGTGAGTTCTGGCGGAAGTTGCTAAAAAAAATGCACTTAAAAACACGCCATTTTTACGCCATTTTTTAAACAGCGTTGGGTGGTGAATTATTCTGCTATTTTTTACACCACAAAATAGATTTGTCTGTATAAGTTCTACTTAGGTGAATGCTATCCTCACAGTGATGTCTCATGAGTATAAGTTGACATATTATTTGCAGTCAATGTTATTCTCAGAGCCCTAGGCTCCTAGGCCGCGCGGTCCTAGCGCCCACAGCTCTCTAGTGAGCACAGGCACACTGCGCGCCTAGGAATTTGCCGCCCTGGGCCGGGCCTTTGTGGCCTAGCCACAAATACGGGTCTGGTTATTCTGTGACCTCCTTTGTGGCTTGTTCTAAATAAAACTGTTATGGTTAAGTTATAAGAAACATTGACACCTATTCTTGTGAGAAACTAAAGAGTGCAGTTTAATAGTACTCGACTCACGCTCATGCCTGAGAGAGCTTGTAGGAGAAGGAAAGTATTTTTTTTTTGCTTGGGGGTGCCAAAAGCTAGGCACCCCAAGTGATTGTATTTATTTACCTGACACTCCGGGCCAGTGCTCCTATCAGCAGAAAACTGCACCAGTCGGGGTCTGCCAGCGAGCACCACGGATTGATCCTTTTCCGGGTTCTTCTACTTAAACGAAAAAGCCAGCTATTTCATCCTACTGTGAATGCGTCTGCCCCAGGAAATATGAAAAAGCAAAGAAGATGATTGCTCAGCGGTTCTCGCTGGCAGAACCCAGGGTTGGTGCAGTTTTCTGCTGATTGGAGCACCGGCCCAGGGTGTCAGGTAAGTAAATACAACCACTTGGGGGTGCCTAACTTTTGGCATCCTCAAGTTAAAAAGACTTTCCCTTTCCTTTATCTGGCGCAAATATAAGGTAAAGCTCATAGTTTTGGAGAAAATGGTAGCTTTAATTTACTATAGCGTATATTTTTTGTTTGTTTTTAATGTACTTATATCCATATTCTATAGAACACAATACATCCATATGATGAGATGTCTTGATGCATTTTATAAGCTGCCCTTCATACATGGAGCACGTTTTAGCAAACACCTCCTCAATTTAATATTTGGTCATGCATGTCTGCCAGTCTCTCTGCTTTTGTAAGGCTGTAGATTTAATCTGTTAGCAGATTCATTTTTAGAAAAAACATTGCGTAAGACATCCGTACATGAAAAGACAAACTGTAGTTTCCATGGAGACCTGAAGCCACAACCTCCTGAACGGACAAGAGCTAAACTTGTAATGGCTTTTTTTTTTTTTCATTTGGAACATTATCAGCCACAGTTAAAGGGGACCTGTCACCCAGACATAAAAAGCTGTATAATAAAAGTCCTTTTCAAATTAAACATGAAATACGAATTATTTTTTTTTTATTGAAACATTCATAGCTGTTGTAAACTCATTTAAAAATCTCAGCTGTCAATCAAATTGTCACGACCGGCACCCAATACCAGAACAAGTGCCAAGCACCCTGGTCTCGGCTTCACCAGTAGTGTGACGACCGTTGGGCTTCGGGAGGAGCCCTCAGCTTACTTGGGTGCCACCTGGACTTAACGAGAGGTGCAAGGCGAGATGTTCTGGCTGGCGAAGGGGCACGGCTGTTAGCAGAGTCTTTTGGGCCGAAGGTCACGGTACAAATGGAGCAAGCAAGAGAATCGTCAGACAGGCTGGGTCGAGGCAGGCAGATATCAAGAATCGTCAGGCAGGCAAGGGTCAAACCGGGTTGTCAATCAAGGGGTTAAGCAGGAGAGTTGTCGTAGGCAGGCTAAGGTCAGGATACAGAGTTCAGAGTAGTCAGGATACAGGCAGGGTCAAACACAGGTTATCAGACAGACAAGATTCAGATCAGATGCACTAGGCTCAGGAAACCACAAGAAACAAGTTCTATCATGGGCAAGTAACAGTACACTGAATGGGCCTTAAATAGTATTCAAAATTCGCGCCAAAACGTGTGCAAAAACGCGCTGGCGCAAACACGCCAGCGCGCCTGCGCCTTTAAGAGGCGCACAGGCGCGCCACGCACGCCCTAATAACAAAGATGGCGCCTAGGAGACACGAGGCGGGCATCCCCGTCGGTGGAGCGGCGGCCGACCCCGCCGTGCAGGTAATTTTATTACACAAATATTGCCTGTCTCTCCTCTATGCCTTATATATAGAGGCGGGACATACAATTACTTTCACTTTCCATTCCGCACTTCCTAGATGTCACTACTCTTCCCACATTCCCCCTCTCTCTATACCATTTAATTGTGTAGACAGTTCATGGGGATGGTCATCAGGTCCCCCATTCTGGTGCACAAGTAAGATTCTGAGATGATGCAAGGCTTGCCATCTACAAAATGGCTCCTGCATGTTTGCTATAATTATAAAATCCAAGACTGATGGAAACAAGATTCATATCTTTTATACAGTGTAATTAAGAGTTGACTAACATGTTAAAATAGGATTTGGAATATTTAAAGGTGCCCTTTAATTTATGGATAGCTGACATTTCGTTCAGTGCCTCATTCTTTCTGTTATATTGTATCCTTTATGGGCTAGGTACATAAGTGGTTATTCACACGGAAATTTGGAATCTTTTTCTCATATTTTTCATATATAGGTACATGCCACCTGGCTCACTCTCATTCATTGTCATTCGGTAGAGAATACATTGGTACATTATAAACAAATGGTCATTTCAGTCATGTTTTTCACCAGGAAACCAGATGTAATGAAACAAGCCCAGATCTGGAGAAGCTGATGGTTATAATAAACGAGAACTATTAAAGGGAGAGAAGAAAGGGGATGCTGTTTTCCTGCATGAATAATTTAATATAGACACCTCTCACTTCACTAATTCATCTAATTTTCAACTAAATTTCATCTCTTGAAAAACTGCTAGTGCCAAATGTGTGGGGGGCAGCACTACTGTTTCTGTAAATCATCAGAACAATGTTGTTGCTAAGAAACATAAATGAAGTAAACATGATTAAAAGCACACTATCTGAGGCAGCTATCAAAATCCTGTATTCTGAGCTTTCTGGATAGTGGGTTTCCCGGATAATAGATTCCATACCTGTAATAAGAAAAAATAAAATAAATTCTTTAAAATAAATTCTTTATTGGTTGCTTAGGAATGGGTATCTCCCTTGCTGCAACTATTATTCTCCTAAAAACTGCCACCAGATAACAACGGCCATCTACCAAACCAATAAAAATTATGGGGGTGGTTTAGTGATTCATGAACATCAGACCAGCTTACCATACTCTATATGCATCTCTTGCTTATCTTACGTTAACAGTCAATGCATAACACCCACTGTAACAACAAATAATGGAAGTCAACAACAAACTCACTGTGTCTTCTATAACCTATCCGTCTCACCCTAACCAGGTTGGTGTCTCTGCTCCTATAACCTTCAAAATATATTATAGATATTTAGCTTAATTAGTTCTTCACTGCAGCCACAACTAACCTAAAGCTTGATGGTCACTTTGCATTTCCATTGCATTATGTTAATATCAGATAGTTTGGGGAGTTTTCACAAAAGTGGTGATGCTGAGACAAAATAAAAACGGTAGATAGATTTGTCGTATTTTGCTCCATACTCACAAACCTCCACTTCTGTGAATTTGGCTTTTAAATGAGAACTAAACCCTAAAAATTAATATGGCTAAAAATGCCATATTTTATATAATGAACTTATTACACCAGCCTTAAATTTCAGCTTGTCAATAGCAGCAGTGGGCTCTGAGCAGCTGTTAAGAAGCTAAGCTTAGGGGTCATCTCAAATTATCAAGCAGAAAATGAGGTTTGTCTGTAATATAAGCTGATATTTCTAGTCTACTTTTTTAGATAAGCTTTAGTTCTCCTTTAAAGGAAATAGGTGATAAAGCATGTGTTCTGCTATATTGGCCTTTAAAATAGGCAGGGAATCTCTTCTTTTGAAATCACACAATCATTAGTACAGGGCACAGGTACAACTGAGGTTTAGGAGGAGCAAAAGAGAAATTCAAAAAAAAATGTTAAAATATTGTGCTAAGATAACATATGGAAAGTGTCTGTTAAAATAAGAAGTAAGACCTCCTTGCAAATTTTTAGATTTAGCATACATCCTCTATTCCACCTGCCAAACCACATCATTTATACCTGTCCCAACTCCCCCAATTGTGGCCCAAGATGCATCCAGAACTGCAGAGCCACACCGGCATATTTACCCATGTAACTTTCCTTCCTATAATGGATCTCAGCCAGTGTTGGACTGGGGGGGGTCCAGGCCCCCCCCCCAAATTCAGGCCCCCCTCCACCAACTCAAGGCCCCCCAATTGCGCTCTCTGCACTAGAAAAGCCAAAATTCTGATTTTAAAATGGCAATTTCAGCTCTTTAAATTACAAGGAAAGACTTTTTGCCGCCTCAGTAACATGCCGGCTGCTACTGCCTGAGGCGAGTTTCTCAAGTTTCCTTATGGCAGCCCCCCTGCTGCCAGTGTGCATGCACCACTTGCTGATCTACAAATGGATATTAGGAGCAGAAACTACACCGCTGAAGGTGGCTGGGGGCTGTGTGCTGTTACTGAAACTAAAAATTTGGAAGCAGTAAAGTAAAGCTACTTCCCCTTTAAAAAAAAAATCTAATATTGCCTTAATTGGCAAAAACTACCAAATAATGCATGTTTTGGTCACCTATTTTATGTTGGCAATAAACTACTTTTATAAATAAAATGGTATAAAATACAGGCTGATGAGGCTTTTTTTAAATTCTATTTTGGTTATACAGAAAATGGGACTTGTACCCTGACAATAGGATGCTAATCCCCATAATTATGCTAATGACTCACCTATACTGCCACTGTGGAGAGGTGAATTGAGATCGGAGGAAATAACGCAGAGCTGAGGACAGTAGGGAAGAATAACAGAATTTTAATCCATTTTTAAAATGTAGAGTGAAAATGCCCTTTAAAATGTAAATTTGTTTCTCCATTTTTGTCGTTTTAGCAACATATTCACCAAAAAACATCTGTAAATTGTCTTTCTTTCACCAAAGTATGAAATGTGGCAGCTGAGTTGGAATTTTGTTGGATCTCTGTTTGGGAATATTGAGATTGTATTTACACCAGTTTTAAAACTACTTTAACCACTTACAGGGCACACATATCACTTGCACGCCAAACCGCGTAAATTATGCCAGGCAGACTTCAAAAATATTTTGGAAGCATTTATAATGCACACCTATAGAGATTTAATTTATTTGTTTACCTGTATAAACAAAAACCATTGGCGCTGCTACAGAACTTTGGTGACCATCATGCCCCATCTGGCTTTGTTCCATAACAGTTGGTATGCTACAGACTAAAGACATTTATTGTATTATTAAATAAGTAGATTTTTTTTTGCAGCAAACTACAAAGGTGATTATGCAATTAGTATGTAAGTACACATAGTTACAAAATTATTCTTGTGTAAATTTGTGAAGCAGGTACAGTTGTAATTTTATTTCGCAAACTGCCCCCCCCCCCTTTTAACAATAATATACATGATGGCATCAAAACGAACGTTAAACCTTTGTAAATTATAAAAAACAGAATGTTCCCACATCAAATATCCAATTTTAAGACTTGAAGATATATGTGCGTCAGCTCTCCTATACCTCACTGGAAATGTCTTTCATAGTTATTTATAAAGGACAGACTTGGAGAAATATTTTATTTCTACCTCTTATATCTGGCCAAAATGTTGTCATCTCCCATAGCAACAGATAGAGGGAGAATAATGAGACCTGCATTTTGGTCATTTCACTAAAAACAGCACCAGGAATAACTACAAGTACTTGTTTTTTCAAAGTATTGGGATGTGAATTGTAAAAATGTTGTTCCATGATGTAGTACCTGCATGGTACTATAAATTATCTTTCAACATTTTGTGAAACAAATTAACTAGTTTCAGTTTTTTATAATTTTTTTTTGATTTAGAATCTGTTAGTTTGTTCTGTCACAAGTGGGCCAATGTAATACTGACAGCTAGAATACCCATAGTGATAAATAGTAAGTCAACACATAATTGTAAGCAATTGCTTTACAATGTAACAAGTGTGTCATTGATTAAAATATTTTTATTCCAAGATGACAATACAGGTATGGGACCTGTTATCCAGAATGCTCAGGACCTAGGGTTTTCCGGATAACGGATCTTTCTGTAATTTGGGTCTTCATACCTTATGTCTACTAGAAATTCATTTAAACATTAAATAAACCCAATAGGCTGGTTTTGCTTCTAATAAGGATTAATTATATCTTAGTTGGGATAAAGTAAAAGCTACTGTTTTATTAGTACAGAGAGAAAAAGGAAATAATTTTTAAAAATTTGGATTATTTGGATAAAATGGAGTCTATGGGAGACAGCCATTCCATAATTCTGAGCTTTCTGGATATCGGGTTTCCGGATAAGGGATCCTATACCATGACAAAAGAGCTACATTACATGGCCAAAAGTATCCAGCCATCTGCCTGTCCAACATCTCATTCTTAATCTAAGAATAAATGTGAAGTTGATACTCCTTTTGCTGCTATAACAGCTTCTACTCATCTGGGAAGGCTTTCCACTAGGTTTTGAAGCATTGTTGGTAGAATTTGCATCTGTTCAGTCACAAGAGCATTAGTAAAGTAGGACACTGATGTTGGGGATTAGGCCTGTCTTTCATTTAGTCACAGTTTCAACTGCAGGTGTTTATTTCAGAGTGAGCTCTTCCGTTCTTCCTCTCCCATCTACTTACGCACCAATGTTCTTCATAGCATTTAGGTTTGCTTTCAATGGAACTAGGGTCCTCCTCTACTGAAAAGTTAACAGTGGCATTATGAATTCAGACAGGTAATAATCTCCTTATCTGCCAAACCCATATTTTTCGGTCAGATTTCCAGATAGTGAAATGCTATTTTCTAGAGACAGTTTGGAACTTAGCAGTGGATGTTCCAATTGAGGACATGCCATTTTAGTCTTCTAATACTTTTAACTAGACATGTGTCCTGATACTCTTGACCACACAGTTTATTAAATAACAAATCATCAGTAATTCCCACTACAATATTACAATTCTTTTCTGCAGAGGGGAAAACCAGTCATGAAACTTTTGCAGTGTCTTCAAATTGGAGCTGATAGATGTTATTATAACTATAACATCATTATAACAAACCCTTTCATACATGTTACCACATGGCACTACCACTCCCTGAACAAACATGCTGCTCACTTTTGCTATGTTAATTGAATCATAAAGCTCCAACCCCTTGAGATTAATACAAAATTAATCCTTGATAAAATATTGCTAATATATATGTGATCCCATTTCTAAGAGTTTCTTATTTTAAAAGTAAAAAGTAGTAATTAATTGAAAGGCATTAAGCATGACTAAAAATGTTGAGCAGTTAACCAAGTGCAGATTAATAGCTAGACATGCCCCAGCTCCAACCTAGTTCTGATGCTGACCTGTCCATGGCCTGCCCTCTCTTTGCCAACACTGGCCTAATTTATATGGGCCCCAGTCGAATGCCCAGATAGAAGATTTGTGAATGAGTTACCCCTTATAACAGCAAGGTGGCTTTTGGATGTCTCATTGGAACTGTGATTGCCTCTTGAATTCCTAAATCCCACTGATAAAATGCTATTCCACTTAAGCTGGTCATAGATTTATATATTTTTAAAAGATCTTTTCGTTATCGTTAGACCAAGCTTAGCTTGAAACGATCGCTTAAATGTATGATTTGTCCATCAACTAAAAAGACCATTTCAAGCGAAGTTGTCTTGTTGAAGCTAGGAAAACTGAGGGTAGCTGCCTGCTTGGCCCTGCAAACAATTGGACAATAGATAGATTTCACTGTGACCGATGGAAATTTTCTAACCTGGCTGATCAATTTTCTGACCGAAGTCGGACGAAAAATCATTAGATGCACAATCATTCGATTCCCACTAACCTCACGATAATTTGACAGATTGGTTGGATCAGGGCTGCCATTTGGAATCACGGCCCCTGTACAACAACATTTTCAGGGACCCCTGGGCCCCCAATACCAGTTAAAAAAAAAATTGGGGCCCCAAAGAATATTTTTTTTAAAAAAACATTGGTGCCAGGGCCCCCATTACAAGTTAAAAAAGAAATTGGGGCTCCAATGAATATTTTTACACTCGTACCCCCTGTGCCCCCCTGATGGTGGTCCTGGGTTGGATTGCACTAAAATCAGTCGTTCATCAAAGAACAATCTATGCGTCTATGGGGACCTTTAGTCAAACAGATTTCTGTTAACTACGTTTCTGTAGTCAGGAAAGTTGTGGACATTAGATATTGCTTTTAATTGCAATTTTATTTACACATTTAATTTTTAATTCATATTTATTTGAATGTCCAAGCATCATGCAAAATATTTTTTTCATTACCTGGCTGGCTATTATATTTTAAGATATAGTTATCTTTTTTTCCCCTGAAAAAAGTTTATGACAGTTTGATTAGAATTCTCTACTGTAAAGTTTACATTTTAAAATTGTCAAAATGATTTTCTTTACACATACTTTTGTAGCACAGAGTAATGAGAATGTATATAATCTAAGAGTCATTGGCTTGTTTTATTGCTCGAGTCGATTTCCATGTCGCTGCCTTTTATTTGGAGTGGTGTGCATGGGTGTACGGGTGACACACAGCAAAGCTCTAATGAAATTGTGTACAAAACATATTGTGAAGCACTGACAATTTTATGGTTCCTAGGAAAAAATTCTGACAAGAATTACCAGGAGGGGAAAGGAGCTACAAATATCAGGCTATTTGCTGTATGCACTGCTCTGAATCATCTAACAAATCTTTGGCCAATATTACATTTTAAGAGTACGCTCATTTATAATTAAAGGTTAAAGTAGAGAGCATATTGTCAAAGTGAGAGAGAAATTCAGTTAAAAAATTACTTCCACCTGGAGTCATCATAAGGTGCTCATGTGAATTCTCCAGAAATATTTAGCTGAAAGGGGATCACCCATTGCAAAAATATTGTTTTAACTTACATTGATATTTATATCTGGCAATACTTTAATATAAAATACTCTGTTTATTACCAATAAGATTGTTTTAATCCGTCTTTACAGTGTAAGTGGAATTTCCCAACAGAAATGCAAAGCACTGTGCTTGGAGACAACACTATGGTTTAGTAGCAAAGAATGTGCATTGATCAATCCCCTTTTATGGAATGTTTGAAGTACATTTGGCCAGATCAGTCATACTTTTACCATTATTATTTTAGCAGAGTTTTTTTGAAACCACAACTAATCTCGAAAAAATAATATATATACCTCTAAAACCTCTAGAGTTACAGTTTTTCAGACAATTTGTAGCAAAAAAATCCCTGCTTGGCTTAAAAATGTTCCAGTAGAACCAGCGCTCCTCCCATTGACTTCTATAGAACCTCAACAACTTTTACTTGGCAAAGATTGGAATGAAAGGCTTTTGTGGCTTTTTAACTTCATAAATCTTGGTGTAACGTATGGTATCCCAAAACCAGTTTGGCAACAGATGAAACAAGCCATGCTACTTGCAATTACCAAGCATAGCCATATGAATGAACCAGAGCCTTATCTGTCTGCTTGCATAGAGCAGTGGTAATGCAGACAGCACAGGAACACCAGGTCCCTGCTTCAACTCCAGGCAGGTTATCAAACTTCATTTTTAGAGCTTTTTAGAAAAATAGGAAAACTTAACTAAAAAAATGTAATTGTTAGTAAATGGGCCTCTTACTCTCTTTGCAGCTTTCCTTCTGCAGAGCCATTTTAATTAACCAATAAGCTTGTGTTGGTCACCTATAGCAGTCCGGTATCAATCTGATCCATGCTCTAATAGATGCTTATTTTCTGTTTTAGATGTAGGGATAGAGCATGGCAGTCCACTGTTTAGCATTACTGCCTTGCAGGGCTTGGGTCTAGTTTTGACTCCAGCCAGGGTACTATCTTCAAGGAGTTTCTGTGTTCTTCCTGTGCTTGAATTCCTAAATCCCACTGATAAAATGCTATTCCACTTAAGCTGGCCATAGATGTATATATTTTTAAAAGATCTTTTCGTTATCGTTAGACCAAGCTTAGCTTGAAGGCAGGGGTGGCTATGAATGATGTATAACTCTGTAAAGCATTGTGGAATATGTCATGGCAATAGAACTAACTATACTAAATAATAATAAGCCTAGGCTGAAAAAGTCACAGTTGGGGTGACTGGTTACTTTCTGCTATAGATTTTCTTTGAACTATAGCAGGATAACCTAATTGTTTTCAAAAAAAAAAAAGAAAAGCTTTTTATGAGGTGCAGTGAATTTCTTGACCAAATGTTTCTACGTAAATTTGAGCCCAAAAGACCACAACAAAGAGCCTGCAAATCAAATAGAATAGGGAATAACTGCTGGCAAGCAACACCTATAAGGTTATGTCCAGTTATAAAGTAACATAGTAAGTTAGGTTGAAAAAAAACACACAGCCATCAAAATCAACCTTTTAAGTCTATATATAACCTGCTTAATTACTAGCTGATCCAGAGGAAGGCAAAAAGAAAACATTTGCCTCAAAAATGGCAATTGGACTACTAGTCCTTGGATCAACTTGTACTATGAGCTATCTTCCATAACCCTGTATTCCCTCCCTTGCTAAAAAGCCATCCAACCCTTCTTTAAAGGAATTGTTCAGTGTAAAAATAAAAACTGGGTCAATAGATAGGCTGTGCAAAATAAAAAATGTTTTTAATATAGTTAGTTAGCCAAAAATGTAATGTATAAAGGCTGGAGTGATTTGATGTATAACAAGTCAGTCAGGACACTACTTCCTGCTTTTCAGCTCTCTTGGTTTACACTGACTGGTTACCCTGGCTACCAGGCAGTAACCAATCAGAGACTTGAGGGGGGGCCACATGGGTCATTTCTGTTGCTTTTGAATCTGAGCTGAATGCTGAGGATCAATTACAAACTCACTGAACAGAAATGTCCCATGTGGCCCCCCTTCAAGTCGCTGACTAACTCAGAGTTATAGAGCTGAAAAGCAGGAAGTTGGATTCTGGCTATTTTATTAGATATCTGTTCACTCCAGCCTTTATATATTACATTTTTGGCTAACTAACTATATTAGAAACATTTTTTATTTTGCACAGCCTATCTATTTACCCAGTTTTTAGTTTCACACTGAACTATTCCTTTAAGCTATCTAATGGATCAGCCTGTTCTGCAGAGAGCAAGTTACTGAATCTGGAATTATTTAGGTACACAGAGGCACCCATATATAATAAATATGCAGAAAATAAATACACACATACAAATAAGAAACAATGAGATGTATTTGTAATAAAATACATTTCATAAGATATAAACATTGGTGCCATATTCAGACACACTGAGCACTTACTGTATATTGTCAAACTATCATCACCAAATCTTTTAACAGTCCGTATCAATTTATTTTTTCCTGATAGATATTATTGGGTAGATAACTGAGATAACTGTGGCTCCAAGTTTTTACCCATAATAAATAAGGAAAAGTGGCAAGAAGAATAAAATGCAAACATGTAATTACTGCTTGCAAACAAATAGCTACCAAGGAAAGCAATAATCCTCCCCTTAGGTCTGGAATGCTACCTGGCCACTGCCTTCCAATTCCTTCAAACTATTAGCTGCTATCCACTTTAATAGTTTAATAAGCCTAGTTTTAAGTAGGATTTATATTTATCTATTTTGTATAAATGTAGAAGATATTGGCATGGGTTATTATGCATTGGTCTTACTTATGCCATTACGGAATATGTATGGCATTACACTTTAATTATAGAAAACTGCTGTGCTGTGAAAATAATAAAATACGTTACTGATTTAAAGAACTTTAGCTACTGAGAGAAGGATTTTGGAAATATAGGTGGCACAGCCTTATAAAGCAGATGAGATTGCTGGTTCCACATTCTAGTTTTTCAGAATTTGGGGGTTTCAGTCAATTAAATTTAATTACAGTATACATTATATATATACATATATATATATATATATATATATATATATATATATATATATATATATATATATATATAATGTATTTTTTCTAACAATTTACTAACAATTCTGATTTAAAAGTGTCCATTCAAATCATGCGGCATTTTCAAATTGTTGTCCCAGAAACTTGTCGGATTATCTAACAAAAAACTGCGTTAAAAGAAACATGAAGGCAAAAATGTTCCAGTTGTTAAAGGGACCATCTGCCATTGACTTTTACATGACTATTTTCAGTTTTGAATTTTAACAGCTTCGGAGCATATTAAGGGGCAGACTTTAGAGTGTCGAATTTCAAATAAAAAAAATGTGAAATTCGAATAAAACAAGACCAACCGAAATCTATTAAAAAAAATCTAAGTTATTTTTCGGGTCAATAGGCCATTTTAGTTCAAATTCGAATCATAAAAAACAACGTAACAATGTATTCGATCTAATTAAATTTGAATTTTTTTCAAAAAAGAACTTCGATATTTCCTCTAAAAATTTGAGGTTTTCCCCTTTATAAACTCAAACAGAATAATTTTAATAATTTCATTTAATTAATAAGGTTTAATAAATAGAACCCTTAGTGTGGATGAGCATACTTCTTTCAATTTGTGAGTCACAAGTTCTTGCACTATGAATAGACCATTTATCAATACAATTGTTACTTGAAATAGTACAGGATTAGTATAGATCAAAGCACCCTCAACTGTGCCTGGTAACTTCACAAGAATTTGGAAAAAGTTTGTCTCCCTAATCCCTGAGACCTGTGCATGATAAATATGTCAATGGGCAGATTTATAGCCATTATCTGAGTCAAAGTACAGATCTCTTTGCAAAGCAAATAATAGTAGCTTCAAAAGTCAGCATCTGACTATTCTATCATTGCTCAAGTTATATACCCACCCTTTAGGCCAGTTATTTCTGGATGTGAATCTTAAATGTAAAAAACTCAGATGGACCTTATTTAGAGTTCAGCCCCTTTTAATACAATAAAGGTAAAAGCAAGCATTATTTGTAGGCAATATATTTTTTCTATTCACTAGCAGACCTGTAAGGACCTAGTTTGTTCAATGAAAAGGCACAGTTCACCAGGACACAAACCTTAGTTTGAATAGCATTGGTTCAGATCATAGTACCAGGTGTGATGCCAAAATAAATCTAGTTTGCCTTTTCTATGAACTAGAAAGCTTATGTTGTATTCCTTTCCTTTTAAAACAAAGATCAAGAGACTTGAACCAACCTTACTCAACAGCTCAACCTGTCGCTTCTAGTTCATTCAGGCTCTTACCACATTTAAAATTCTAGAGATATGAACCAAACATGTGTGTTATAACTACAAAAGACTAATATCATGTTGTGAAGCTTTTAAGGAACCCAGACTGGGATTGATAGGCCCTGGCATTTTACATATACAAGCAGCCCCCTACCAGACCATCAAATAGTGACTGTCTATGGCAACTTATTTGCCTGAATTCACAGCTCACCAGTCTGGGCCTAGCATTTAAGTAATCATTTGAATTAGACCACTAAGAAACTAAGAATTAAAGAACACAAGGCAGTATAAGTTGAATTAACAGGACAAAGCATAGAAAAATAGTTGCTCATTTTTGGGAAAGTTTGTGCCCCTCCATGTGAGTAGTACAGCATCCATGGTGCAGATAGCTAGTGCACATGCATGTGAGCCAAACTGGGCTGGGGTATGAAGAGATCAGGGGACATATATTATCCATACTACAGAAAGTTTATGAAAATTGCTCTCTCTGAGCAATCAGAATGGTCAGAAAGCTGGTTCAAGACTATAGTCTCTTCCATTCCAAATAAATAAGAAAAGAGCTTTGAAAAATAAATGGGAGGTCACTCAGGAACACCATAAACAACATTACCAATGATTCTGAACTGATGGCACCAATGTTGACCAAATGGCCCACCAGAAAACCATAGTCTGCAGGCTATAGTCTATTCTATTCACTCACATTCTTCATTCTCCTAATTGCTTCTCCGTACATACTATCATCTATTCTTTTCTTCATTAATACTCTTTTTTTTCCTATAGAAATGTGGCATGGATATGGTAAAGAAAGAAAGAAAGTAGTTGGATCTTGGTGGGTCAGTCTGACACTGTATGGCACCAGCATATTTGGCAGGAAAAGATTTTCCCAGTTTATAAAGTGGATATAAAGGTGGCTGCAGACAGAAGCGGATGTTTTGACCACCATTATTCTCAATGAGAGCACTACAGTTATGAAATGCCCAGTGAGCTATAGTGAACATAATTAATACTATCTTATAAGGAAAAATAAGCTAAAATGGAACAGATGGAATAGTGGACCTTTAACCATGAATTCAATTATTTCATTATTTACCCATGGATGCAAATGGACAAAGA
Organism: Xenopus laevis; assembly: GCF_017654675.1. Lineage (NCBI taxonomy): Eukaryota > Metazoa > Chordata > Amphibia > Anura > Pipidae > Xenopus > Xenopus laevis. The sequence continues at coordinate 105,316,547 of NC_054376.1, forward strand.
CTGCTGCCCACAGTATTGTTATTTTGCATTTACATGAAATAAAGCATTGCCATGATTTGTTATATTTTGGCAGGGTTAGTTACTGATTGCCCCGAGAGCAAACAGTTCATTTTTTTATCTAAATACTGTGCACAAAAGAGTCAGAAGTAAATCATTTACAGTACAAGTAAATAAGAACAACCAGGAGACCTATCTAGAGATCCCAAATTGCCAAAAAATCTAGTTGGATACCATATTAGCTCCTGCTGCCAGTTCACCCTCAATAGCCTATGCAAGCAACACTACAATTCCAGGATTTCTGTAGAAATAATATCTGTTTCTCTTTTACTGACTGTTATTGTTTCTTGGCTAGGCTTGCTAAGTGGTAATTGGGGGAAATCATTGGTTAGATAAGGTCACTCTAATTGAGGTTTTCCCCAGGCAAGTTGGCTGATGTCATAGCTGGACTGTTTGCATTGGGTGTGGAACATACAGAGGGTATCAATTTAAAATTTTATATTGCCAAATGCATACTCCATGTACATTTTGTTGGTTTAGCGGTTGTATATTATTCCATGGTTTGTTGTGAAGAGCTTATTCCCACTAGCTGTGGAAACAGAATAACTAAGGTTTGATATTATCATTTATTTATAACAAGTCTTACTTGCAAAAGTTTGCGTGAAGGTACTGGACAGTGCAAAATATTTCAAGGGCCACTCCCCAGCCTTTCAAAACTTATGGAACGTTATTTCACATACATGTAAATTTGAATATGCCATAAATATTTTCAGGCAAAGTAAGTAAATTAATTAAAATGGTAAAAGGGAAAAAAGCAGCAAAGCTGATTCTTCATGATGAGGGCAGCAAGGTTGTGGAATGCCCTGCTGGGTGATAGTAGTGGTGGATTCTACTGTGAAGGTGGCTTTAAGAGTGTCTGGGATGACAACTTGGACAACCATAATATACAAGACAACTGTGGTCTTAAGATCTACAGTTTGTTAGTATAGTAATCTGTGTATATATATATATATATATATATATATATATATATATATATATATATATATATACATATATATATATATATATATATACATATATATATATATATATATATATACATATATATATATATATATATATATATATATATATATATATATATATATATATATATATATACACACACACACACACACAGTATATATATATATTTGTTTTGATGTCTTTTTTCATCCCAAATAAACTAAGAAACTATGCATTTCTAAACTTCAAGGCTGACATAGGAATTGGAAACCCATGTACTCTAGAGCTTTATGATTTCATTATAATTATTTTGGATGCAGCAATAGACATGTGAACTTGTAATTCCTCCCTGATCAAACCAAACTGCTAAATTTCAAAGACTTGTGGGGCATGCTTCTGTCGTAGTTTAGGTTGTACAGGTATGTGATCCGTTATCCGGAAAACCATTATCCAGAATGCTCCGAAGTACAGAAAGGTCGTTTCCCATAGACTCCATTTTATCCAAATTTTTAAAGATGATTTCCTTTTTGTCTGTGATAATAAAACAGTTCCTTGTTCTTGATCCAAACTAAGATATAATTAATCCTTAATTTAAGCAAAACCAGCCTATTGGCGTTATTTAATGTTTAAAGGATTTTCTAGTAGACTTAAGGTATAAAGAAATTACGGAAAGATCCGTTATCCGGAATTCTCAATAACAGGTCCCCTACCTGTATAACATTTACAAAAAGTTAATTCTCAGGTCACCAAGCATTTACATCTATAGGGTTTTTTTTTCATCCACATGAAGAATTCTTGGCAACGTGATACATTCAATGGCAATGGGCCACAAGTGTTTGTGTTTATCACACAGTCATTTTTAACAGTTCTTTTTATGGAATGGCTTCTCAGCAGATTTACAGTTGATCTCTGTTTCAAGAGGCACAAGATTTCGTAGCCTGGTTTGGCACTTTCAGCAAGGAAGGGGGTTTATTTCCATCTTAAGCAAACTGGCATGACTCCAGAAAGGAATTACCTAGTTAGTATTGCTGTGAATTACATATGTTATCATATGTATTAATGCTAGCTCACTGAGCAAGATCTACTTAATTGTTATAATTAAAGAAATTAAAAATCTTGTTTGGAAAAGACTGGAGTACAAATCTAAACAAATTGTATTTTTATAACTATCCAGAATTTGGGCATTTCCATTATTGTTATTAAAGGGATCCTGTCATTGGAAAACATGTTTTTTTCAAAATGCATCAGTTAATAGTGCTCCCCAGTAGAATTCTGCACTGAAATCCATTTCTCAAAAGAGCACACAGATTTTTTTATATTCAATTTTGAAATCTGACATGGGGCTAGACATTTTGTCAATTTCCCAGCTGCCCCATGTCATGTGACTTGTGCCTCAGTGGGACATGGGTTTTACTATTGAGTGTTGTTCTTAGATCTACCAGGCAGCTGTTATCTTGTGTTAGGGAGCTGTTATCTAGTTACCTTCCATTTGTTCTTTTGTTTGGCTGCTGGGGGGGAGGAATGGAGGGGGTGATATCACTCCAACTTGCAGTACAGCAGAAAAGAGTGATTGAAGTTTATCAGAGCACAAGTCACATGACTTGGGGCAGCTGGGAAATTGACAATATGTCTAGCCCCATGTCAGATTTCAAAATTGAATATAAAAAATCTGTTTGCTCTTTTGAGAAATGGATTTCAGTGCAGAATTCTGCTGGAGCAGCACTATTAACTGATTCATTTTGATTTTTTTTTTCCCATGACAGTATCCCTTTAAAATGTGTGTGTTTTATTTTATATGCTGGAGATTCAAAGTTACACTACAGTTTAACCACTACAAAAGTATCAAAATCTTTCACTTTTATTTAGGTATAAGCAAGTAATTTTGATAGTGATGTTAGCTATTGAAGAAGAGAAAAATATATAGCTGGAATTGGATCATTAAGTATTACATCTCTTCCCGTCAGTGTGTGAGAGATTCTGCACATGTGCAATACTTTCTCTTTAGGTTCTCCATGCTGAATGCCGACAAAGGTCAGAGTTGACTCTGATAAATCTAAGTACCATGCTTATGAAAACTAGGTATGTTATTGAATATTAATTATTGTAATTGTACCCTTATAGCCTTTTATATATTTTATTTTACCTGATGTAAAATATGGGCCCATGTAGGCAAAAACATACACCTCTTTTATTACTGCTGTACTTCCTTCACTACATAAAGCCTTCGTGATTTCCTGCAAATCCTAACGATCATCCCATCATATTCTGTAATTGCTACCTTGATTTCCCCATTTATTTCCATGCTTCAATGGCCAGTATTATGCTTGAATAAAGTATAGGTATTTATTTATATACGGGACGCATTGGCTGCCAGATTAGCCTCACTTAACCACCTTGGCCTGAAGTTTGAATGTTTGAACCTATCTGTAGGTGGCCAGATAACAAAAAATGTCCAAATTAAGTCTATCCCTATGATTGAGCAGAGTGATCAGCAAATACTCTTACTGGCATCATGAAATCATATTGGTAGGGGAAAACACAGAGGAATAAATTATATTGAGATAAATTATTAGAGAGGGTAAAACAAAGAATTATGTATTCAACTTTAACATATTCCTTTCCCTTCAAAACAGCCTACAGTTGGGGGTCCCATAAGAAGCAAGAATACTCTCTCTCTTTTAGTTCTTTCTCTCTGTCTCTGTTACATGTTGTTTTCCCAGTTTGCTGGATGATCCATTTTTACCTTATGAAAATGCCTGAAAATGTGTTTCCTAGGATACAGAGATATGTATGCTTTCAGCCAATACAGTGACAGATTGATATATACTCTAGAGCTTTTTGTTCTCTCTACAGATTTCTTGTAGTGGAGGCACCATAGCTTCCTTTAGGGATGTTAATGACATAGGGAAGCTACAGTGTTCAATGGTGTACTAGAGTTTAAGATACATTTTCTCAGACTGCTTTTGTTTTGTTTATTTTTTAGCTCCATCCTTTGCTTGTATTATATCTTTTAGGCTTTAGATCATTGCTTGTCATTTGTTTTTTTTCTACTGTCATGGGAAAAAAAAATTCAAAATGAATCAATTAATAGTGCTGCTCCAGCAGAATTCTGCACTGAAATGCATTTCTCAAAAGAGCAAACAGATTTTTTTATATTCAATTTTGAAATCTGACATGGGGCTAGACATATTGTCAATTTCCCAGCTGCCCCCAGTCATGTGACTTGTGCTCTGATAAACTTCAATCACTCTTTACTGCTGTACTGCAAGTTATATCTTATATCAACCCCGTCCCTTTCCCCCCTCAGCAGCCAAACAAAAGAACAATGGGAAGGTAACCAGATAACAGCTCCCTAACACAAGATAACAGCTGCCTGGTAGATCTAAGAACAACACTCAATAGTAAAAACCCATGTCCCACTGAGACTCCTTCAGTTACATTGAGAAGGAAAAACAGCAGCCTGCCAGAAAGCATTTCTCTCCTAAAGTGCAGGCACAAGTCACATGACCAGGGGCAGCTAGGAAAATGACAAAATGTCTAGCACCATGTCAGATTTCTAAATTGAATATAAAAAAAATCTTTTTGCTCTTTTGAGAATTGGATTTCAGTGCAGAAGTCTGCTGGAGTAGCACTATTAACTGATGCGTTTTGAAAAAAACATGTTTTCCGATGACAGGATCCCTTGAATGTTGGTCTTGTTTTATTTGTTGTGCCCTGTTGTTTTGGCTTTGGAGTTAGCAAAGGAAAACTTCTTTTGTACATGTTTTGTTTTCTGAGGTGGTTCCTTGTCTTCATTGCCTTATGGAATTGGAGAGGGAGGCCTTTTTCTTCCTTTGGTTCTGTTCTGTTTCACTCTATACTACGCTTTAGGAACACTTTTGTTTGTGTAAGCAAACAGGTTATTTTTGTTCTACAGGGCAGTTGAGAAGTTGTATTACTTCCTGGTTCAAATGAATTAAATTCAAACACACCTTTTCTCACAAAAGGTTTTTTTTTTACTCAGTCTTTTCATTTATTAATTTAGCATCAGATGATACCATGTATTGGTATTTCTTACCATTCTTGCTGTGCCCCCTTCTTTTCCTTTATTTTTTGGTTGCTGTAAAAAAAAAGTATTTGCTGTGTGTCATATGCTGTTTTCAGATTTCCCATAACCCCCTTTCCACCACTTATCACTAGTACTGTGAGCTAATTACAATTTCCCTTTCAAAAAATACAGAATGACACTTTGTCATAGATGTTCTACACTCATTGCTTTACTTATCACATCCCATCTGCAGTCCGCAGTCTAGATCATCTGCTCTTTCTGACTTTGGGAGAATCTGTTTAGTAAATGAGACTAAAAAGCATAATAAATAAATGCAATTAGGAGAGCAGAAAAAGAAACACCAACTATATACTTCACCATATGGAAAGTTGGTTAACCATTTTGTATTTTTGAAGCTCTGAAATTAAGCTTCAATATTTTAGTAAATATAAAAACTGCTTGTGATTTATATTGCTGTTTTTTACTCACACAAAGACTTTCACCTGAATTTATCTAAAGTGAGAATTTTACCCCTTCAAGGTCTTATTTTGTGTAAAATATTGCATTATAGGAATAGGAATTGGGGGATAGTTACCAGTCCTGTAGACTGTAGGTATTTGCACCTCCTTTGTTAATGGAGCACTTTAAATTCACAATGTGAAATTACACGATTACAGGACTGCAACCCATCCCCTCACTCTACCCACTCCCCAAAGCATAAAAAGGTGATTCATATTCTATGTTAAAGAAATGGCATGATGTGACATGTCCTTCATTGTTATAGTGAGAAATAATCCAATGCTGCACCAAGACAAATATAAATGATATCAATGGGAGAAGTGGCACCTAGTGTACAATCACAAAACCTGTTTGGATCCCTGGAGCCCAGTACAAAGCATTGTGGCATCACTAGCATTTGATAATCCGTTTTTTTTCAGAGCCCAGCCCAGCCTCAGGTGTAGACTTTGTACCAATTATTGTACCACCTAATCAAAAAAAATCTGCAACAGTCAGGGCACCACTGGGCTCACAATAATCCAAATAATAGCAAACGGATTGAATATGTATTGACAATGAGAATTTGCAATTGTCATGATTGTAATGAATGCATTTGCGATTTTTGATGAATATGCCCAAAATTGCAGTAAGAGTGGCAAAGTAGATTAGTTAGACTTGTGCAGTATTTCAGGGAGGAGCAAGTATACAATTTTTTTATTTTTATGCCCCTAAAATACAGTTTCTTTGTCATTTCAGTTGAAAATATACCATTTTAGCTGATGTTTTAACTTGAAGCCAAAGCAAAATGTGGGATTAATAAAATGAGGTGCAGTGCCCTTAAATGTGGCTAAAAGCTCTAAGATCCACAGAAGCTGTATGAAGCCATGAGTTCTCAGGTATTCACATGCATATTGTTAGTGGCAGCAGAGGCTAAATTACAGTACAGTGCAATGATACAGAGGATAAAGTAATTATATAGCAATTTGGTCTGTGTATACTTGGTTAACTAAACCGCAGTAGTTAGCCACACCAGTGTGAGGCTGCACTCTGTTACAGGTTCATACAACTGCCATTAGTTCAGCCACAGAGGGAGAATTTAGTGATCAAGGGATTACAAATGTGTGATGGATATGAAGAAAATACAGTTAGAAAATACATTTAAAAAAATAAACATCTAACTTTTTCAGTTTTTTTATGTGATTCTCATTTTAGCAAGTTATATTTTGAGGAATAATCTGCCTGATCGTTATTATTCATTCAATAAATGCTATTTAAAGTGGTATTAGTTGTTTTGTAAAATGTTCTTGATTCTAATCAGGAACCTGTTTATGTTGCTTTGAGCAGTTGAAAATAATTATCTTAAATGATGTGTTAGAGCTCAGAAAAGCGGAATCAGATTTTTGGAAGACCACAAAGGCTTAGGTGTCAATTTTTAAGGTTATCATGATGCACAATGGTGACTGGGCAGGAGATTGAAACAGCTGTCAGAATTGAATGCCTACCCAGTGTAGCTCCATTTAGTAAGAAGCAGGTTGCAAACGGGGTGGCATTGCTGCAAGTGGACACCCTGGCCGAGAGGTGCATCTCATTGAAATCCAGGCCCTACTATCAACCTTCCAAATAGCTGAACACTGATGCAAATTGCAAGATGAAATTAATAATCAAATCACATTGTGTTAAATCTAACAGGACCAAATTTTTTTTTACTTAGAATTAAATAGGTATTTTGGATTCACAGCCATAGCTGCACCAACTGTGCATTTCAATCAGCTAAGCAAAGTAGCTGTAGAGGGGCATATCATTACATATAACTACAAATACATACAACTAATATATAACAGGTGCACAATTTACCTTTTGGGTGTTTTTGTAAGAGCATAATAGAAAGAATGTAGACCAGGGTAGAAAGTCATGTTTTATAAACAGGGACAGATTAAGAGTGTCTTGGGCCCTGGGCTGTGCGTTCAACATGGGAAAACTAGGTGTATGTTTTGGTTTATGGTGAAACTGCTTTTCATTTATTAAGTATTAGTTCTTCACTTATTTTTATACATATCCCTTAGAGTCTCCATTCCTATTCCTACTGTTGTTTTCATGCATACATATGATATTTCTATATGGACAAAGGAACACCAAATGCAAAAACTTTGCCGCTTGTGTGTTTGTTATACCTTTAGCCACATATCCTATTTTTTTTTTTTTTGCTCATTGCATGAATACGGAAAAAAAGAAGGCAAACTAGGGCACTGTCTGCATGGAGTTTGTACATTAGGTGAACAAAATAACACCTAATTTAAGTGATTAATATGGATTCAGAATATCTTTGATCCTTTTTGGAATGATGTTATTTAAAGGAACAGTAACACCAAAAGTAATTAAAACATAATGTACCGTTCCCCTGCACTGGGAAGTATCCTGTGCCTTTTCTCCTTTTTTAGCTTAAATGGTCCCCATGCCCCCATGGATACACAGCAGCTTGTTTATATAAACTATAGTAGTCTTCCTAAAGCAAACGCATAACTCTTAAGCTGGCCACAAATGCAAAGATACGATCATACGAATCAATATACGATCGGACTTTCCCATCTCCCGATCTGCCACTAACCATTCAGATCAAAGTCTTACCATTCCGACCAAATAAAGTAGTTAAAGAACAGATCAGCCGATGTTCTGCCCCTGACAGCAATCGTACGATAGACAAAGCTAGTGACAGTCTCCCACTGAAAATCATACGATCTGCAATACACGCAGAGATATTACCCGGAGCCGACAAATTTTCTAACCTGTCCGATCGACCAAACGACCGATCTCCGCTTGACGAAAAATGGCCGGACTCTCCACACACATTGCAAAAATCGTACAAATCCTCAATTCGTACGATGAGATCTTTGCGTCTATGGCTAGCTTTACCAGTACAGGGCAACAATACATTATATTTTAATTACTTTAAAGCACTTTTATTTTTTGTGATACTGTTTCTTTAAGTCATAAACTGTGTATACTGAGATTTGCCACCATTCCTCAAGAAGAGAAACCATCAGTTCTTTGAGAAACAAAGGAAATTTATTCTATCAAAAAAATCTATTTGCAGTCTGTGATCCTCTTATAAAGGTGGATGGTCTGTGATGTTTAGATCTGGTGATTGCAGATTATGGGAATCAAATCACTTCTCTCTTCAGTTCTTGAGACTACACTTGAATTTATCAGCATGATCATCTATAAAAATTGGAAAATCATGAGGGAACAGTGTTTTGACCACAGGGTGCACCTGTTTCTGTGAATCAACCTCTAATTCCTTGGTCATTATTCGTCCATGAAATGTAGTCATTGGACCTAAAGACCCCCATGTGATGGCTGCCCGTATCATTATGGATCCATCAGAATTTTAAACAGTTGGCAAGACACATTGTGTGTTGAAGGCATGCTTTTTCTTTTGTAAACATGTCTAGATGTCAGAAAAGGGTGAAAGAGCACTCATAAGAGTTTTTCCATTGCTCAAGGGTATAGGTTTTGTGATTCTTACTATGTGGTTTGCACACTGTAGTTTGGCCTTGGAAACAAGTAGTTACTGAACAGCAGGCTGCCATAAATTCCATTTCTGTAACGCTCATGAGTCATGTCATACAGATTTTTATGGAGTGGAGACTGGATCACAGGGGTGCTGATATAATCATATGGCAATCCCTCAGGCCATAGTTTTCTAAAACTATGTTTTATGTGTGCTCTTTTCTCTGTCAGTGTGCTTTGACTTGTGACCACTGTTCCAAAAAGACTTCTATAGTGTCTTCTCAGTAAGTGGTGCATAATAACTTAGTAAGTGTCAGACTGGGACACCAGGGGCCCACTCAAAAAACTTAGACCAGGGCAGCGTCGGACTAAGGGGGCCGAGGGGCGTACCTCTTTTTAGTGTATCAGCGCGACCTGCTTCATGGAGGGAGTGCAGGGAGCGGATCTGGGCCCAGATATCCGGAGGCCAGTGGGTCTTTTACCGGTGTCCTGCCGGCCCAATCCAATCCGGACCAGGGGCCGGCTCTCAGTGCTATTATTCTTCCTCTCCTCACTCAACTACTATTTTCTTAGTCTGTTCTCTTTACATACCATAATTAGGGGTTGCCACTTTTTCTATAAAAAATACCGGCCTTCCTATATTCATTGATGTCTTTACTTATTAAAGGAGAACTAAACCCTTAATTTAAAAAAGAACTACCCTACATAGATCCCCTCCTTGCTCCCCCCAGCCTAGCTGTTATCCCTGGTAAATGCCCCTTACTCTTTACTTACCCCTCTGTGGAGATTCAGGGCATCAGAGTTCACGGGCGCCATCTTCTTCACTCCGGTAATCTTCGGGAAGAGAGCGGCACATTGGCACATGCGCAGTTGGAGCAATCATCCATTTCACAACAACTGCGCATGTATCGAAAGTCACAGAAATTGCCCAAATCGCCGGAAGAAGACTCGAAGTGAAGAAGATGGCGCCTGTGAACTCCGATGCCCTGAATCTCCACAGAGGGGTAAGTAAAGGGTTAGGGGCATTTACCAGGGGTAACAGCTAGGCTGGTGGAAGCAGGGAAGGGGTCTATGTAGGTTAGGGGGTAGGGTTTTTTTAAATTAAGGGTTTAGTTCACCTTTAATAAGCCAGGCCGGTAAAATACCATCCAGGTGGCAACCCTAACTATGATCTATTATTCTATCTATTAAGCCTTTTTGTTCTCATTGAAATAGGGATTGACCATGAAATAGGCTAAAAGTTTAGCCACATGAGGGCCCACTGATGAGTGGTAGTTCTGAGGTATTTTGATACTCTTATCATTTGAGCCCTGGCTGTGAAAACTGACTTGGAGGCCAATGGGACCATGATATTATAATCCCCAAATAATGTCACGCTACAAGGCTCCGAAAATAAAGACTTTTTCATGTCAAAACTTTTGCGCTGAGGAGGAAACTCAAAAGGCGCCATGTTTGCGTTTAAAACGTGAGCTGGGAATTTATTCTGTAAAGTGTAACGAGTATCGCAACGTATTTCCATGGACATATACATTTATAAAGTCTTATGTATACATATATGTATGTTTGAGTTCCCCCATACTCGACCCCGCAGCTGACACACACACGCAGCCCCACTCCCCCGCTAAACCTCTTTTACTCATAATGACAGAGCTTGAGAGAGTCAGGCAGAGTTGAGTGATGGGCGTGTCACGCTTTACGAGGGGCGTATCCGGATTTCCAAGTCCCGCCCCGTAGTGCTTGAGCCGCTCAGGCTGTGGCTGTAGTTAGACGGCTTGGGGCTGCTGTGCCGTGAGGAGGGAGACTGAGACAAGGCTGCTGCTCGGCAGCCCCGGACTTATCAGCGCATCGTGCTAACACACAGTGGGAGCGGCCAGCATCATATACCTGAGAGCACAGGATTAAATGGACCTTCAGTGCCCGAAACTGGGTAGTGTGACACCTTCCAGCTGCTGTAGCCATTGGCATCAGATTGGAGCATGGGGAACACGGCGCACAAAACCTTACCAGGTGAGCAACGGCTAGTACTAGCCAACCTGGCACCCTGCTCAGTGTAGGAGTGTCACCATGCGGGTAACTGGCAGATAACAGTGGCAGTGCAACAGTATAAGAGTGGCAGTATAACAATATAAGAGTGGCAGTAAAAGAGTGGCAGTATAAAGCCATTGCATTGGATGAAAGAATGCTTTTAGGCACCTGTTTCATGTATTGAGTGATCACCAGCCTGTCATGCCGATACCCTGTTTCATTGGAACAAGACCCTACTGGTATGTGATAATTGCCAGGCAGCTATTGATTGGCTACAGCTCCATTCAGCAGGGCACAATAGCTCAGGTACAGGTGCCCATGTGATACATGCCCAGGCTTCTCAGGGCAGCCCATTGTGCCATGGTAAAGTTTGCCCGTCACCGTGTCTCCTGCCTTGTGAAAATAATGACCAACACTTACATTCTTTATTTAATCCATATCTTTCCAAAACCTGTAGTTTCTTATAATACTTTGGAGATGAATGGAGGGCTAGGGATGAATCGTGTACAAGTCACCAGGTGCTATTACAGGGTACGATTCAGAGTAGTAGTATTGCTACAGAACGCATTTTAGGACATCCTGCAGTGAAATACATCTCCTTCCTGCGATGTCCTATGCCTTCGGAATGCTGAATCGGTTGCTTTTTCCGTCACTCATCGTCCAAATCTGCAATCACACCTCCGTCATCTACCCTCCCTTCTCAGCTGTCAGTCAGAACTCCGCCCTCCATCCTCCGCCCTCTGTCCTCTGCCTTCCACCCTCAGTCCTCTTCCTTTTAGTCCTCTTCCTTCCACCCTCGCTTCTGAGCCCTCCACCCTCTTTCCTCAGCACTCCCCCCTCAGATCTCTCTTTTCAGCCGACAGTCTTATCCATAAGTTTCTAAAGTGGTGAGAGAGGGCAGAAGGAAGATGACTGAAAGAAGAGGACTGAGGGCGGAAGGCAGAGGAATGAGGGTGGAAGACAGATGACTTGAGGGAGGAGGATGGAGGGCTGAGGGTGGAGTTCATATGACTGATGGCTGAGAAGGGAGGGTAGATGACGGAGGTGTGACTGCAGATTTGGACGATGAGTGACGGTAAAAGTAACCAATGCGCCATTCCGAAGGCATAGGACATTGCAGGAAGGACAGGTATTTCGCTGCAGGATGTCCTAAAATGCATTCTGTAAGCACTGTTGCTGGGGTATCACTGCTTGTATCATTGCACATGTGAGTAACATCCCATGGTGCTGGATAAGTTGGCATCTATGTACAGTATCTCTAAATCTATCTATCATCTATCTATCATCTGTCATCTATCTGTCTATCATCTATCTCTGTCTCCCCTCTCCCTATCATCTGTCATTTATCTATCTATTTAGCTATCATCTATCTCTTTCTCCCCCCTTAGCGATCTATCTATCTTTCTATCTATCTATCTATCTACTCTTTCTATTCATTCATGTACATTTTGAACTAAATATGTTGTCTTTATATCTTCTCTATGTAACTGTATGGCTCATTGTCTGTCAGTACACAGGTACCATTGCAGTATTGCCTAGCTATAGCAATACATAACCAGTGTACATTTTCAGTCTGTTTTTATCTACATTTCCAGCTAGATCTATTGGTGAGCTACTTATATCTTTATATCTGTTCTCTATTAGTTTTGACTTTACTTGGGGTGTTAAACTTAATGTGTTATTTACTAAACCTCAAATTAGGCTTTTTGGGGCAGAAACTCAAAATTTCCATGGGAGAAAACAACTCTCATTTTTCGAGATTTATTATACCCCAATGCTGCAAACAGCCTGAATCCAAAATCAATGGGAGATATGCATATCCCAATCGGAAGTTATTGTGGTCTGTATTGGGTTTAAGCCTAACCCGATAACTTCTGAATTTTCAGGGCAAAGACCCCAAAAAAATTGAGAGATATGAGAGGAAAAAGTCAGAAGAAATCGTACTATTCAGGTTTCCATTCCATTTTATCAGTTTTTTTACCGATCCGATTTATTTGAGTTATTTTATAAATAAATAAGGCGAAATCGGCATGGGATTTTGGTCAAGCTTTTTTTTATTTGAATTAGGAGATAAATTAGGATTTTAGTAAATAACCGCCTTAAACGCCAGATAAACATCAACTACCAGCAACCCCTAACTGCCAAAGACTGTCATGGGATGCTGGGAATTGTAGTCCAACAACAGCAGAGGGCAGCAGTTGATACAATTAAGTGGTAAATAGATTTTTTGCAATATATTCGTTGTGGCAATATGTGTAAGCACAAGAGGCTTAAAATTAAACCTTTTAGGGGCCAGTTCTGGTTTGTAAGCCTGCAGTTCTGGAGTGGGGGGCTACTGAGCTGCAGCGAGTCCAAGTAGAATATTGTGAGAAAGAGATTTCATGGGGTTCTGCACATTATACATTTAGTTCCTGCGAAAAGAAACCTTTCCTGCAGCCTGGCAGTTGTCCTCTTCTTTCTACCTGGAGGGCTGGGTAGTTCCTGAGTTGGGAGATACATTATTCATTTTATAAAGAACCGTTCAGGGGTGAGAGTGGCATTATTTAAACTTTTTTTGTTGTTTTTCTCAACGGCTGTTTCCGTGTAGCCTGGTGTGTTGCTTTGTAACTCAGAGCACTGGTTGAAATCGTGTCTCTATCAGGAGTAATGAACAGGTGTTTCATGCAATCTCCAGACAAATAGTAAAATGCACATGCTCATTACGATTACAGGAAAATAGCTCAACTCACCCTGCCGGGGCTCTGGTTTTTATTTCACTTTTCCTTTATGATCCTTTTATCCCAATTGAGTTCCATCTCGAGTTTTCTTGTTATTGAAGAATGTAGGGAAAGTCCCTATTGTGTAAATCATGTGGCAGCAATTCCCTCTATTCATTTTGCTTTTGTGATTGTAATTATATAGGTTCCCAGTATCGCCCAGTCATAGCAGTCACTACCTGCTGCTGCCATTTGTAGGACTTTAGTTCATATTGAATGGCAGGTGTTTTGCACAGGGATACACTTTGCACATCACACAGTTAGAGACTGTGATTTTATGGAGTGTATTTGGTATTGTTTGGGAGAAATGTATTGGGGAATTTAACAAAGGCAGGAGTAACATTGCACTGGTGCATTAACCCATAACAACCAATCAGGTGTTTGCTTTCATTTATATAACTGCCGTAAACTAGGTCAGAGCTAGTTATGATTGGTTGCTGTGGTCTTGCACTTGTGCCTCTCTCAATAAGTTTTTTTTTCTCCAGTTAGAGAATTATGGCAATTTATTTGTTCATTCATTGGTCACTAAGGTCTTAATACTCTTCAGTACTATTCAGTGGAGCATAAATTGTACAATGCCCCGCCAGCCTGAGAATTTGACTTTATAGGAACTAAAGTTATTTTATTACATGCCTTCATATGGACCTTAAAATTCCCATTTCCTTTTAAGAATTGATTTTTGAACTGGATGCACATAGCTAGATAAAGTATATCCGTGGCATGCAACCACGAGACAAGATAGAACATCACATGATTTATGCCTTTGAATAGATTATTGCCCAGTGATTTATAAAATGGTAGAATTTAGGAGTTATGGATAGTTTTTTTTTACTCTATTTCATTTATGTTACAAACCATACATTATGGGGAGTATTTATAAAAATATTCTTCTCATTATTTTAAAAATATAAATTTGACTTGTGGTGAAAACCACACGTTTTTTGGATTTTTTATGGAAACCAGAGTCAAACAGCCCAAAACCCTGGAAAATCATGAAGGCAAAAAACATCTTCCAGTTGTAAAAGGGATATCTGCCATTGACTTTTGTGCTTATTTTTACTTGCTCTTCAAGTACAGACCTTCCCAATCAGATCCTGTGGCTTCTGAAAGTTGTGGTTTAACAATAGCCAAATAGTAACAGTGAGATAGCCCATAGTAACAGTGAGATAATAGTCTCTCCGAAGGGAGTGTGGCTGTGGAATATCAGGTATAGTAGGGAGTGATGGTGCCTATAGTAGCAGTGGCATAATAGTCTCTGGGAAGGGACTGGTTGTGGGATAGCAGGTATAGTAGGGAGAGATGGTGCCTATAGTAGCAGTGGGGATAATAATCTCTGGGGGGGGGAGAGACTGTTTCTGTGGGATAGCAGGTATAATAGGGAAAGGTGGTGCCTATATTAGCAGTTTGGATAACAACTGTGATTGGACCTTAACTTTGGGATAGCAGGTATTGTAGGGTGAGATGGTTACTATAGTATTAGGGAGTATAATAGTCTCTGGAAGGTACTGTGACTGTGGGATTTCAGGTATAGTAGGACAAGACAGCACAAACACTCAATATCTCAATATCATTGGCCAACTTGCATCTATTATTTTTGTTGAAGTATAACACTCTTTGGCTGGCAGTTGTAGATCTAGAACTAGGTTGGACAGTCATAAAGCCTTTTCACAGGGTCCCACCACCACAACAGATGGCTATGAGAGCTATACCTTGGACATTCCTGCGTGTTAGAGAACAGATTATTGTATCTTTCTGCTGAGGTTAAAAAGTAACTCATCTCAGTGAAAGGTGTGGGAGTTGTCACCTTTTACATGAGTACATGTTATAAAAATGGATACATAAACATGTCAGGGTAATATGAGCATACATTGTATTTACTTTAGAAAGGCACACAACCTATTTTATGGCTGCTGGGTGAATTTTTAATGGTTTTGTAAGGTTTTATGAAGCTGCAGCAGAACATACAGTATGTCATTACTTTTTTGTTGAACTAATTCTACTTACATTAAACATCATGGAAAATATGCTAGGATCCATGTCTGGAACATTTATCAGATAGAACTTCATGGTAGAGCACCACAGAGCAGAGATCTTCATCTCGGAAATGCTATTAAGTAGGGGACGGCATCTGCTTTGGACAACATTTCATTCTGTAAGAATTAGCTGTGTGCCTGGAAGGCTGGAGAGGGAACAGATGCAAGAGCAACTCAGCTGTCTTTGTCCAACACTTGGTACACAAGTGGTACAAGGGGAACAGCTGAGATGCCTAAATTGAATCAAGGCATAGACTTCCAGATAACGAGTTGCATGTTCCAGACATAATTACAGGGCAAACGATAATATCTGGATTGCACTTAGTACTGTACTAAAGAGGAACTACTCTTTAATTGATTTCCCCTAATAGACAGCAAGGTGCATGAGAAGATTTTATTTTATAATACCTTTTATAATACCTATTGTGCATAAGACTGGGAGCCTTTGTAAACTTGGCTTAAAGCATTCTCTTTTTGGAGTGCCAAAAAAACCCAGAATCTTGTATATATGACCAAAAGGATGTTGTTTTTGGCTGTCTTTGGAGAAAGCCTTTGAAGAAACAGGCAGTATGGCAGCTCTCATGGAGGGAATGTATTGTGCACAAAATAGGCGGCTTTATATTCTGCAATTTAAAAATATACTTTAACAAGCCCTTGTGAAATAAGAAAAAATATTGGGGCTGATTCACTAAAGGTCGATAAATTGAGTGTTATTTATAGCATGGCATAAAAAATGTATCACTTCTTATATATTTAGAATTAACGATCGATTCACTTAAAGTTTACTTTAAGAAGTAATATTTTTACGTTCATTTTAGCTGAATTGTGTTGTATTTTATAGCATGTGCGATATTTTAGGGCATTTGATATAGTCACACGTCATTAGTGCAATCTATAGCATTATAGACATTCGGGATACCACTAGCACAGTGATCCCCAACCAGTAGCTCGTGAGCAACATGTTGCTCTCCAACCCCTTGGAAGGTGCTCTCAAACCAGGTGCTTATTTTTGAATTTCAGGCTTGGAAGTTAGTTTTAAATGCATAAAAACCAAATATAGTGCCAAGCAGAGCCTTCTGTAGGCTACTAAAGGTAGTTATTCCTTAATGTACTGTTTTGTGCATTATTTAAGAAGCGTTATTTAAGGAACAATTCATCAAAGTATTTTCGCATGCGCTAATAGACATATCGCAAGCATTAATCCTACATTTCTGCACAACGGTATTCTAATTGCATTGTGATACTTATAGAATTAATCCTAAAGCATTATTCACTAGCATCTTTTAAGCGATAAAAGCATAAAATTGTGCGATAATTACTGTGAAATGTAACACCTCCAAGAAGTAGGCATTACTAAACAACATCAGATGGATTAACAGAGAAAGATGTAGTGAGGAGCTGTAGGGCAGCAATTAAAGACCTTTATGAGGAACTGGAACCTTACCTACCGCCACTTACACATTTTCATGATACCTTGGGCAAGTCCAGAATGCACTGCGTTCTGTGTCATATTATATTAAGTTTCCCAGGGAAAGGAATGACTAGAATACTGTAAAAAGAGACTTCTACTTCTGCTATGCAGGGGTTCCCAACCTTTTTTTACCCGTGAGCCACATTCAAATGTAAATAGAGTTGGGGAGCAACACAAGCATGAAAAAGTTCCTTGGGGTGCCAAATAAGGACTGTGATTGGCTATTTGATATCCCCTATGTGGACTGGCAGCCTACAGAAGGCTCTGCTTGGCACTATATTTGGTTTTTATGCATTTAAAACTAACTTCCAAGCCTGAAATTCAAAAATAAGCACCTGGTTTGAGAGCACCTTCCAAGGGGTTGGAGAGCAACATGTTGCTCACGAGCTACTGGTTGGGGATCACTGTGCTAGGATTAATTCTATAAGTATCACAATGCAATTAGAATACCGTTGTGCAGAAATGTAGGATTAATGCTTGCGATATGTCTATTAGCGCATGCGAAAATACTTTGATGAATTGTTCCTTAAATAACGCTTCTTAAATAATGCACAAAACAGTACATTAAGGAATAACTACCTTTAGTGGCCCTTAAATGTTGTAATATTGTATACGTTCACAAGCAGGTCCCTCTTCACCTTTGGTATCAACACTCTGTCATAGTGTAATTAAGAAAACCTTTTATGAATGGCTTATTAGAGAGAAGACCTGAGTTCTAGGCTTCTGTTCTAATGCTCTTAGGGACACAGGGTATAAGTAATTACAATAGGCACTAATAAGCCAGTGATGTATGCTTAAAATAGCGTCAAATTATTACCGTGGCTGTAAGTATCTTTCTGTAGCAACACACCAGCTTTAAAAAGCTTTGAACCCCCACCCAAGAATGTTTATATGAATCGAGTTTATGTGATCTTAGTAGTAAAATACAGAAAATCCCTGTGTCCCCAAAGATATGTATTATCTGCATATTTCTATTTATGCTTAAGAACGGGGGCTGCCAGATAGCTTCTACTACTGACGTATCCTGTGGCCCTTAGGCAACCACACAATAGCACATGTAGTGATTTTAGTTACACAGGAATGTTAAAGGAACAGTAGCACCAAAAAATAAAAATGTTTTAAAGTAATGAACATGTAATGTACTGTTGTGCTGCACTGGTACAAATAGTGTGTTTGCTTCAGAAACTCTTCTATAAATTATATAAACAAATTGCTGTGTAGCCAAGGGTCAGCCATTTAAAACTGAAAAAGGAGAAAATGCACAGGATACACAACAGATAACAAGTTCTGTAGTATACAATGGGATTCTTCAGAACGTATCTGTTATCTGCTGTGTATCCTGTGCTTCAATGGTTGCTGCCATGTCTACATAGCAGCTTGTAGTAGTAGGGTTTCTGAAGCAAACACACCAATTTTACCACTGCAGGATAACTACATTATATTGTCATTCCTTTAAAACACTTTAATTTTTTGATTTTACTGTTTCTTTAAAATAGCTACCTATGTTGAATGTCTTTGCTGAGGCAGGGCGCTGTGGGGGCTTCCATTAAAATATGCAGAGGAGAGATTTTATTATATAAATAACGTGTTTTTTCTGACTTAATGGAAGCAAATGGAAAATGACCCCTATGTACATACATGAAATATATATATATGAGTATTTTGTTTTAAATGTTGGTTGTTTTGGTCTGTCTCAAGATATTTTGTTGATTTAAGGTAACTGTGCATGACAACGTCAAACATCCTTGAGTTGTTTCTGCAGAAGTTCAGTGCTCCAGGGAACACGTGACTTTTTGAATTTTATAAAATGCACTTGCACATTAAAGAAAGAGGCATCTGCTCTGAAAAGCAGCCACATAATGAAAGCCTCTGGCAGATTGTCTTTGTGCAAGGATACTTGGAGTTGTCAGCTGACCCTTCAGCCGAATGTCTGCTCTTTTCTGCTTTTCCCCTGCTAACCCCTTGTATTGGGCCAAGACTCCCTGAAAGCAAGAATTTAACCATTCAGGTGCCTGCAGTTTCAAGGGCATTTATTTGAATTAGCACAGCACCAAACATAGATCAACAAAATTTCTTGTTGATAGAGGGACAATGTTATACCATATACATGCAACCTCTGGTTCTCCAGAAGTTATGAATAATTCCCAGCATCCCTCTGGGTTCTGAGAGTTGTCCCTCAACAATATCTTGCAGGTCGTATATTGCCCATGACTGATTCAGACCAAATCTTGCAGAGCTCATCATCAAAAACAAAATTGCATTTTATGGTATTGCAACCAATAGAAGATGCACAGGTGCTCCAAAGGTCCCAAAAATAGAAGATATTGTGTTTTAAAGGAGACATTTTGTGTAAAAATAGGAATGTACCATTATACTCATTTAGACATAGAAGAATTGTGCTTAAAAAAGTAGTATTTCAGGCTGATTTATTAAATATTTCTGCAAAACCCTAATAATTCCTCCCTTCTCTTCCACTTCCTGCTCTCTGAATTCCCAGGCTGTGCAGGGGAGCTGGTGGCTCTCAGCTCACTGCACTGTAGGACATGAACCAATCAGCAGCTAGCAGGACCTGATAGGAAACTGAAGCCTGTCTGTGCTTGTGTGACTGCAGGCTGTGATTGGCTGTCCTTCTCGTACTGGTAGGGACGGTTAGGACATGCCCACCCCTCATTTGAACGACAGACAGGGAACAGAGAACATCTATAGGGAGCTCCAATAAAGGGGCTATTTTTCAAGATAATATTAATTTGTAGCACCATGTAAAAGCAACACCAAATATTGCGTACAAAATTAGTTTTTTTCACTCATCCTATATGTCTCCTTTAAATGAAGTAGACGTGGTACTGGATTGTGCGCTTGCTTTACTGGGCATGGGAATCTTCTGTTTTTTTGTGTGTCTTTTTTTGTGAATATAAATATATATTGATTATTAAGAAACATATATTTCCATAGGAATTTTAGCAGTAGAACCTAGTAGGTACATTTGCTAATAAATATAATCTGGTTCTGCTTCTTGAACATTGTAAGGTAACACAGTGCCACTTACAACAGGCCATTAGTAGTACTGTAAGGGTGACCCTATCGTAAAAATGCTGATCAATTAAAAATGGCCAATGGCTGAACAATGGCAGAAGACACCCCCCCATGTAGTCCAAGTTGTCCTTTGTGCCAGTTTTCAACTTCCTCTGTCTCAGTTTTCAACTTAAAGGGGAAAAATGAAAATTTAATAAAAGCTTCATCCTACTGAAATAAGAAACTTTCTAAATATAATCAATTCTGCATTGTTTATGAAATATTCAAGTTTATATTTACTATTCCTCTCTCAGCATCCATTTCTCTTTATTCTGTCTTCATGCAGCAGTTGGGTGTCAGATGAATGATCCAATATATCTTATAGGGGGACTTGTTTCCTAGCAGATGTATTAGAGCTCACTCAAATAACTGATTCCAGTACAAACAAAATCTAACAAAATAACTGCCTTTTGCACAAATTCTGCATGTAGAGAGACAGGATTTCTGGTGATTTTAATAGAGTGAGCTCTAATACATCTTCTAGGCAAAAGGAGCCCCCCAATAAGATATATTGGATCATTCGTCTAACACCCAACTCCTGAATGAAGACAGAATGAGGAGAAACAGATGCTGATAGAGGAATAGTGAAGATAAACTTGATTATTTCATTAACAGTACAGAATTTTTAATTGATTGTATTCAGAAAGTTTCTTATTTCAGTGTGATAAAGCTAATATTAAATTTTCATTTTCGTGAAACAGAAGAGAAAAAGAGAAGAGAAAGGGCTCTTGTTTTAGCCTGTTTAGACCTAGGGCAATTAAAAATAAATCCTCTGACTTTTTTTAGACCCTTATCAATTACACATTCTGTGTTCAGTTCCTCTCCTATTTCTTTTTTAGTCACTGACCCTAAGAACCAGATACTGTATCTGTTAAAATGCCCAACTGAACAGCACTCAGAACCAAAAATGAGTGCATTTTAGAACAAACGTTTAAAAATAACCTGTCTTTTGTCATTGGGCAAGATAAAGACATTTATTTGTCTGACTTGTTGGATAAACACAGACCATCTTTCAAAAAGATGAACATTTTCTAGCTGAAAAGCTCAATAAAGGAAGCTAAGTGAGTGATACAAAACATGACCAAGGGCAAAAGAAAGAGAAGCACAACTAGACCTACAGAGGTTACAAATCCTGATGCGCTACTTGGGATAATGTTGCTTTAATGAATGCTTTGTATGGGATATTTGCTATTTCTCAAACCTTTAGAGCCTTTTAATGGATATCTTTTTATTGCCTGTAATTGGATAAAAATGGCTTGAACGCTGCATTTTTCCTTGTTACTCTAGTTGTTGTTATACTGTAGTCATGCCACATTCTACATTCATAAGAACCAGTATTAACAACATACTGTCCAGTCCTGACAGTACCAGCTAGTTATTACTACCAGCTGGGATTCCTGAAAGGGAAAGCAGGAACTGTCTCTCAATCCAAGGACATGCTACAGGTCTCTGAGAAGGAGCACAGAGGCCTGTGGCAAGTTATATATTGCAGGATGCAGCCTGCAACGTATAAACAATTGGCTGATTGTGGCCTTCTTCTGCAATTAGTGCACTGTCTCCTGCATTGTAGATGACCCCAGTTGTTTCAAAGTAGTGCCCTATGTCTTTTCCATTTTATTGAGACAAAACACATTTTCAGGGGCAGTATGTCATATTTAACAGTACCCTATTTCTGTAGCGCTATTGTTTTGACCACATTGGCCATATGTAGAAGTGTTTGCATCACATGAGGACACATTCCTCTTTTGTGATATGAGGAAGTGCCTGGAGGAAGATATGTTCCCTTACTATCTTACAGGAACATTACATAGCAATAAACCTTGTGGGAATATACTGATATGTATGTGTATATAAAGCTGCTTTTGATACACAGATGATCATGCATTGGCATAATTCCCATGTGTCTCCAGACTAAGTGGAACTGCTCCCAAAGCCCAATATGGAAAATGAGCTCTCTCCTTGTAATATAAGCTGTATGTGAGAGTCATACAGATCATATTTATATATGTATATTTAAATTATATAGTGCTGCTTATGCATATATACCATATACTGTATTAATAGGAGAAAAAAAAGAGACAAAAGAAGGAGGTCCCTATCCCGTAGAGGTTACAATCTAAGTATTGTATGTTTTTCTAGTTTTTTTTTCTAGCTCCTTAGTGTGCATTATAAGTCAGGTTACATTGATCAAGCTTGTTTTTAAAAGTCAACTCCTAATGTGTTTTATTGGTTTTGATTTTGTAATGCAATAATATAAAATATGAAATTCATAGAAAAATACACACATTTGCTAATGTGACAGTACATGTTATTGCTAAGGCATCTGAGGTCTTGTAGACTAAAATGTAAACACCTTTTTTTGCCATTTTTACCATATATATATATATATATATATATATATATATATATATATATATATATATATATATATATATATATATATAATGATGATGATGATTTGGGACAGATTAGAAAAAAAAACACCAACTTTCTATTCATTCCTATAGGATTTTTTGTAAGCATATATAGGTATGAGATCTGTTATCCAGGATGCTCGGGACCTGGTGATTTCCGGATAGTGGATCTTTCTGTATCTTCATACCTTAAGTCTATTAGAAAATCATGTAAACATTAAATAAACCCAATAGGTTGGTGTTGCTTCCAATAAGGATTAATTAAATCTAAGTTTGGATCAAGTACAAGCTATTGTTTTATTATTACAGAAAAAAGTAAATCATTTCTTAAATTTGGATAATTTGGATAAAAAGGAGTCTATGGGAGACGGTCATTCCGTAATTTGGAGTTTTTTGGAAAACAGGTTTCCGGATAACGGATCCCGTACCTGTAAATCAGTTGGTGAACTCTGTCCAAGTGGGGACGTAATTAAAAATCGCAAGCAATGTTTATTATTTAGCGCTGCTCGCATTGTAAAATCATTCACTGGCGAATATTATATCACTACATGAAGGTTAGCGTTAACACTTGCTCTGGAGTTTCGTTAAATACTTAGTTGCAAAATATGAGAAATTGTATAACATACATTGGGAATGTTTGCAAAAGCCATTTGCTAGCAGACTTTGCAAGTAAGTCATCATCGGTCAAAAAGGACGCAAACATGATCGCTAACATCCACAATGTTCTTTGTAAATGTTTTTTGCTCTAATGAAACATATTACATTCCCCATGAATGTGTTGTTTCTCCTTCTCTTCTACTAGGTTGTTTGTGTTTTCTTTCTCAGCGTCCTTTCTTACTATACATTACATGTTGGCCTGGCTGTTTAATGCATTAACAACTGGAAACATTAATATCTCTGCTAAGGCCAATGTTTGAGCATTTTTTGGCATAATTCATTTAGTGTGGTTTAGTCAGTATTATCGCATAAGACTTTATCCAGATTCTTTTTTTGTATAGAATATTTGTAAAAATCCCCGTGATTACTTGAAGCAATAATATATAATAACATCTTTCACATGTGTTTCTGTTTAAGCAGAACACCCCTCTCATAGCATTCAGATTGGTATTTGTGTATCAATAAACAAAGTCATTGTGGGGTTTAAATGACTTCACAATGAAGTCTAATGCAATACAAAGCCTAGAAATATTATCCTCCCTCCCCTCTGGATAAAAAATACATACTGTGAGTTTGTTTAGTATTGCATTCACTCAAGATTTGTGCTAGAAGCCACTGTTAATTGTTTCAGTTCAGTTGGTTTCAGATAGTTCACCAGAAATAAACACTTCTTCCAATTGTTGTCTATTTTCTATCTGTGACTGTTTTTCTAATATTGAAGTGTAAAGTTTAATTTTTCACCTTCTAAACCAGTTCTGGGAGGGGGACAATGACAATTCTTTAAAGGAGAACTAAACCCCCCACCACCACAAGCCCCCGTAAGCTTCAAGGCATTGCCCACCTCTCCCTCCCTCTCCGCGATGTGCTTTAGTGTAAGAAAAACCCCTTTAAAAAATGCTCACCCTTAAATGCAGAGAAACAGCTCTTGCGGATCTTTGTGTAGTCTTCGGGTCTCATCGCCAATTTGCGTATTCCCAGTTGAAGCTGATTCCTGACTTGGCCCAACTGCGCATGCGCCGGTAGGTTTTGTGACGGCGAAGAGACCCGAAGAATATGCGAATATCCTGAAGATTACGGCCAGGAACTCTGCTGCACTTCTCTTCATTTAAGGGATGGGAGGGGGGCAATGCCTGTAAACTTAGGGGGGCTTATGATAGGGTAGGATTTAGTTCTCCCTTAAAGGGGTGGGTCACCTTCAAGTTGACTTTTAGTATGTTATAGAATGTAAAATTCAAAGCAACTTTTCAATTGGTCTTCATTATTTATTTGTTAGTTTTTTTTTTATTATTTGCCTTCTTTTTCAGACTCTTTCCAGGTTTCAAATGGAGGTCACTGACCCTATCTAAAAAAAAAAACACAAATGCTCTGTAAGGCTACAAATGTATTGTTATTGCTATTTTTATTACTCTGACTTTCTATCCAGGCCTCTCCTATTCATATTCCAGTCTCTTATTCAAATCAATGCATGGTTACTGGGGTCATTAAAGGCAGCTGTTAGAATTGATACAATAGTTGCTAATATTCCACAGATGCTGCTGAGAAATGTATCAACTAATTGTATCAACTAAATGTAGCAAATTGTAACAGTTCAGATGCTCCTGGATCACGGAGCTGTCAGACTCAAACCCCAGAGACAGGAACATTAAACTTTAAACTTCAGTTTTGGGGAAGCAATTGAAAAAAGTCTTTGTCTGTGGTGAACTTATGTATCAAACTCAACTGACAAAAGTGTTTGGAAGGTGAACAACCCCTTTAACTGTAATAAGCCCATAAACAATCATCAATAGCATGTGCAAATCATAAAGCGTGTTCAGACTAACCCTGACCTGTATCTATATGCTCTACTATTGCCCTTCTGCAACAACAATTGTTCACTTGCCAAGATAATTTCTATAGAGATTTTGGGTTGCCTCAATGTGCCCATTATTACAGATGCTTGTACAGTCTGCATGCAGCATTGCTTTTTATGGATCAATTCCCTGTATTCTGGAGATTACACAAAGCAGCCATTTATCTCAACTGTCTTCTTATAAGCATTACAGAATGTGCATTTTATATGCACCAGTATTAAAGGCATGAGGTGGTAACTCAGTATAGGCAGGGTAACTCACTGCATATGTGTACACAAGACATATCTGGGTGTTGATGTGTATGAGAAATAGCATACAACCTATGCGTGGAAGTACACAAAAAGATCACTATGTAGTGTACCCTAAAGTCACCATTATGAAGCATCATGTAGAGGAAGTTGTTCTCTACAAAAGTCATCTGATTGGTGACTCCTGCAAACTATGGTTTGTGGGTAGGCTCTAAAAGGTGTCCATAGACGTTAAGATTTTTCTTTCCCAGACAAATCCGAGGAAACTTCGGACAAATCACGAGGAAACTTCGGGCGACTTCAGAAAACAA
Organism: Xenopus laevis; assembly: GCF_017654675.1. Taxonomy (NCBI): domain Eukaryota; kingdom Metazoa; phylum Chordata; class Amphibia; order Anura; family Pipidae; genus Xenopus; species Xenopus laevis. The sequence goes on from NC_054376.1 coordinate 105,342,421, forward strand.
AGCGGTGCGTGTGCTTTAGCGCAGGCAACTTTTCATTATAGCGGACAGGAAGACACGCAAAGGCAGTTCGGGGAGATTGTCCCCCAGAAGGAGAGGCGATTAGTCGCCGGGCGACTAAATCTCCCCGAATCTGTCCGTGCAGGCCCGGATTTGCGGCAAGGCCGCATAGGCCCAGGCCTAGGGCGGCAAAGAAATAGGGGCGGCATGCCGCCCAGCCGCCGTTCAACTGCACCAGCTGCGCCGGCGTTTTTTGCGCTGGGAAGGCGGGCGCTAGGACCGCGCGGCCGCCTGGTCGGACCGCGCGGCCTAGGGGCGCGCAAAAGTTAAATCCGGCGCTGTGTCTGTGTGTCTCAAACCTTAGATCAGAAACTTGATGTTCTGTTCTTAGGAACTTCCCTTGCTTAGTTGACTTTCTCCATAAAAGAAGTATATTTTTTAACATGCCTCAGAAATTCCACTTCTTCTTTTAAGTGTGGTGAATAAAGTGTTTTATGGCTGTGTAAATTTGAAGTTAATCTGAGATTCATCCCGTTCATCTGCAATGATTTATCCGGGAATCCCTTCTGTAGCCTTTAACACCTTGTTTGCTAGACTTGCATCTCCCTTGCATGAAATATCCTTAGATTTTTCATTACATGCCTGGCTGCCCTAAGGCAATGCTACATCTGCCCCCAAAAAGATACTTTTTAACATCTGCTGAACTAGGGGTAGGCAGGGTAGGCACGTGCTTAGGGTGCTAAGTTTGGGGGGTGACAGGCACATTCCTTTCACTGCTGCCTACCCCTAGTCCGGCTAAGTGAGTTCCGCTTGTCTGCAGTCCTGTGCCTGTTTGTGAGCGTACATGAGGGGAGGGCGAACCTGAAGGGAGTGACGCGGCCGGTCAGCATGCGTGCCTCCCTGACTGGACCTGTGCTTAAATGCAGCTAAATCCCACTACAGGCAGTCCCCGGGTTACATACGAGATAGGGTCTGTAGGTTTGTTCTTAAGTTGAATTTGTATGTAATTTGAAACATATACATTTACTTATTACATGCTACAAGACAGATGATGTTTTTTCTTAAGATAGTATTTATTTTACCTTTCTGTGCTCTGCAGTAGACAACACACACCAGAGGGGATTGGGGCAGGTGGTTTATTAAAGCTAAATGCAAATAAAGGCCAAGCAAACCACAGTACATTACTGGAATGGCCTCTGTATGTAAGTGTGAATTATATGTCGGGTGTATGCAAGACTCCCTGCATATACTTTAGCTGGGTCGGCCACTGTACAAACATCAATCCAAGAACAACATTCTTATAGCCCTCTTTCTTATGGATCCCTCTTCTTGTCTATATCCCAACTCTCTGATGGTGCAGCATTCACTTATAACCTCCCCGAGCATACACAGTTGGCCTTCACCAGCAGTCCCTAGTCAGGGATCATGCCATGTGCCTCAGGTGGCTGGATTCAGGGATATTACAAATACAAAGCTGGTTAGGTAGGCACAAATAGCTGGGGCAGGAGAGCAGGGGGCTAGGCTTAGGGAACTGATCCAAACCAATTAAAAATCCTGAAAAGTCTGCATATTTTTTAATTGATGTATATTGCAAAGTTGCTTAAAATTATGTTTACTTTTCAAAAAGTGTAAGCTATGCTATTGGTTGCATACAGCAAACTTTACATCAATAAGTGCATTATTTGATGAGGGTCTTACCCTTTGAATGTGGACTTATTTGCAGCAAGTAACATTTATGTTGTGTTATTTTTCTAAAGAACAGTTTCCAGAGGAAACAACAAATTGGCTATGTATTCCTTTTAACTCTGAAAGAATTTATTTATTTTCCAAGAGCCCAAGATATATAAAATAGACCAGTAGATACTACCTGGTTTAAATTAGAGTCATAATAAGAAATAAACTGATTATCTTGATTTCATTACTTTGAAAAAACCAATGTTTAATTAAGGTTAAAAGTATACAGTTTGGCTCTACATTGGGTAAGAGAGCCATCTGGTCCATTTTGCATGTAGATTCTTATGTCTTGGTGGCCTCCTATACAGTGAAACCTCAATTTTGCATCCCTTAATTTTAAGTTTTCCCTTTATTTTACACTGTTTTTGTGGTTCCACCAATATATAATGCATAATACATTTTCCGGGATTTTACACCACTTTTTTCTGGTGCCCTGAGAATTCGAGAAATGAGGGTTCTAGATTATTTAAAGAAGAACTTCGGTTTTAGGATTTTGTCCAGTAAAACTCAACAGTGTTTAGTTTTCAAATGTGACCCCTTTAAAATATGGGGCTCTACTTATTTTGTTTGTGAACTGGCAAAGGCTGACTAGCAGCATGTCTAACAATAACACCATACAAGCTGTACATGGTATGTTACACAACAATTAAAAATTCTTTCAGGTTTTCTTGTGAAGACTTACTCATTAATACCTTGGTTAGGCACATGTTTAGAAGAAAACAAGATGTGACCTTTCCTAGTGTATGCATCACAAAACAATGACCAGCTGCAATCCTTCCTTTGTGCTATATAAGGCGTATAAAAGAATAGCACGGCTTTGTTATGAGAGGGTGGTTCCCCTTGTAGGACTGGTGGCATTGTTGATAGTTCAAGTGTATTATAAACAGTACATTATCTAGTACTCTATGCCAGAGCAGGTTTAGTCATCGTGTGATGGTTATGATATATGGAAACAATGAGCACATACAGTCGTTCCTTAAGACATACAAAGATTTTTCTAAACAGACTTTTTGTCAAAACTTTGAAAATGGTAAAACTTTCCAATGGTGCATAAACATTAAGACATATATAAAGTCATATTTCACACTGAAAATAAATGTTGTAAGACTATATCAAAAGCCTTTTCCCAATCTCTGCTGGTTCATCCTTTCAAGAACCAAAGAAATAGCTTCCTTCAGTATCTACTCTATTAACAATAAGCATTGACTAAAGCTGGCCATAGATGTTGAGATTTTTAAAAGATCAGATCCTGATCGTGAGACCAAGATCTTCTCAGAACGATCGTACGATCGTACGAATTTACCATCAACTAAAAAGACCAATTTGCCAGGAAAACAAAGGGGAGCTGCCTGCTTGGCCCTGCAAACATAGATAGATTGCACTAGGACCGACAAAGATTTTTTGACCTGGCCGATCAATTTCCCGACAGATGTCGGCAGAAAAATCGTAAGATGTACGATCGTTCGAATCCCACTAACCGCACGATAATTTCGAAGGATTGGTCGGGCTTCCCTAAAATCGGTCGTTCGGCAAGAAGAATTGTCGCATCTATGGAGAGCTTAAGGGACATGACGTTCCAATTGGATCCTCTCAGAATGTATTTACCCTGTTAACCCCTTCACTTTTAATCCAATTACTTTTTTTTAGCCAATTCATCTTCATAGGCACAGCTCTTCTTATCAAAGAAGGTTGTGTTCTGCTTAAGTGCAAGAGAAGGTTCTCCATGTGCTGCACTTTGGTTCCTAAAAATAAATTGTCAGTGTCCATTTCCAAAATGACCAGTTTTGTACTTCAACCTGAGAAGCCTGTTCAAAAGATGCCCTTTGTGACATTGTGCGTGGTTAGATATATATAACATGTTTAGTGACAGCTGCAAATGCATATGGTAGAGCAATGAAGGCAACCGTTGTGTAGCCACTCGTTCACATCTGCCATTTGCTTTGAAATACATACTGTGTTGTGCTTCGGTGTACATTGGTTAGCTTAGGTTTTGATGGTTCTCTCCTATTTTGGATTTTCAAGCAGAGCATGTCCAAAATAGAACACAATCAAGTTTATATATAGATTTCATTTTATTCCGTTTACTTTCGTTAAATGTAAATAACGTGAAAATGTAATGTTCTCACTGCATTAAAATGACACTGGTATGATGCAATTTATATGCAAAATAAATGGTTTACTCAATAAAGTAACAGCATTGTATATTGGCATGGCCACAAAAACAGTGTATGGTGTGTGCATACCATCAAGCAGAGGTATGTGGTTTTTATGAGTGGTGTTACTGCGGGGTGGATGCTCCAGGCCACACATAGAAACAGTAACCAAGGGCAAAATCAACAATATGGCTAAAAGGAGCTTGTGTGCATATGCAGAATCAGTAAAGGAATGTCATCCCATCCTTACGAGGGCATAGTTCATTGGTGGCATAGGACATTCCTTCCCTTAATGTTTAGATTTTGCCCCATATTAGTGGAAAGCCATGCTGCTTATATCAGCAAGAGCAGTTCAATATATTTATGATGTCTACAGCAAATAAGAAAAACCTACTGTTATCCATTATGACATCACCCCCCCTCCAAAGAAAATACGTTTTTGAGTATTACTACTTGCCTAATCTCTATTTTTCACAGAGATAGACTGGCTATTCCTACTATATGTGAGTTTGCTTTTGCCAACAACCCCACCTTAACTGACTTAAATTAAAAAAATGTAGGCCATCTCGATTTAAAAGTAAATAAAAGCAGCAATGACACATAATATGCTTTTCCTCTCTTTGTTGCCGTAGGGAAAGGCGTTGGTATATTTAGAACATGCATATAATGTTAAGCCTTTGATCCTTCATCATTCTCAGTGCCAGGTTCATTCTCCATGAAACCCAGTGTGCAATGGGATGAGCCCCTTCCTTTTCTTTTTAAATCTAAACATTTTTTTCCAAAGCATCATTTGGGATATAGCAAGGAAACTGTCGACATCCTGAGCTGCTGCATTTTTTTTTAAATTCCGCATAATTCCTCCTGAAACCGGCAGCCATACTATGGAGATATGTTGGTCAGGCTATTGCCATTCTTTGCTGTCACTTGCATAGACCTTCTCACCACAAACAGTTGACTTTGTAGAACATTGTACAAACGTTCTGTTTAATTCTATATAGATCTAGAAGCATTCAAATGAAAGTCTTTATGAGGAAATCTATAGAAACCATGAGGTGACTTGCTTTGAGGAAAAGGAAACAATCTAACCATGCAGGCAGAAAAATAAGTAATTCAAGCCTTTTATTTAAAAAAAAAGCAAATATGTTGTTAAATGTCCTTGCTTACATTATTTGTATTCACCACAGTGTATACAGTAATACCACAGAATTTTCGAAGTTACGTTGATATGTGCATGGAGATTTAGAGTATCTCCCTCATGGCATTCATACGTTGCTGTTATACAGTAAAGTAAAGTATTTCCCCCTACAAATATTGAAACCTATTCTACACTTGTATAATAAAGCGAAAGCTGCTTTTATACATGCAACAAAGTGGCCAAACGCCCATTCATCTGGAAATTTGGGGTTGTGGATCCAGAGGCTGAATACAGGGAGGCCAGTCAAAACAACAGAGCCATTAAAAGTTCCTTCAGAAGAATTCCAACCTTTTCTGTTTTCAGAGAGTCTAGGACAAAAACCCTAACGAATAGAATGTATATAAGAATAAATCTGTCTTGCAGTCAAGTCAAGTCAAATCAAGTGGATTTTATTGTCATTTCAGCCATATACAGTAATACAGTACATAGTAGAAACAAAATAACGTTCCTCCAGAACCCATGGTGCTACACATAAGACTATATGAGGTATATCAAGTGTGTATATTCTTCTTCTTCTATATCTTCATAGATTTTGTTTCTCCTAGTTCATATCTATTTATTAAAATTCCTATACTTTAGTCTAGGTTTTCTAACAAATTCTTCTGACAAGCCTGTTCTTATAGCATGGCTCCTAGTAAAGCAAACACGATTTCCCTTTAGGCCTGCAGAAAATCCCACACCCCAGTATGGGGGCTACTACTTCAAGGTGGTGCCGACATAATGTAGAAATTCAGGTTTTGCCAGCTATCACTTTTTTTTTTCCTGCTCCAGCGTATGAATTGCTCAATCTTGTTGCTATTGGAGATACAGGGATACAGAACAATGGTCTAACACGTTTGTGTGCTGCAGGATGAAAAAATGAAAGATTATATGTACAGGGATGATATAAGCAGAGAAAAAAAAGAAATCTTTTCTCGTCAATGCATCAGGCTAGTAACCATGTGACTACCAAGTCGTTTATTTGTCTTGGTTGGTTAATTACAATCAGAAAGATACTTTCATGTAAGAAAATATTTTATATGATGTTTGTTTTCATTTATTTAATTTACTTATGTATTTGATATTTTATGTTTTTTTGAAGTTATGAAGCTCTGCCTAGATTTATAATCTAATAATAAGACGTGGTATTGCTTAGATACGAGAGAAGGACAGGAAGTGTGAAAAATAACAGGGCTAATTATCACCATGTTACCGCATAAATCTGTTAGCAGAAGATATGTACCCTAAAGGTTCTATACTGGAGATAGGCAACCAAATTAAGTGGCTAATTATCGTCATGTTACCGCAAAAAATCTGTTAGCTGAAGATCTGCACCCCAAAGGTTTTGTACTGGAGATACACAACCATTACCATGCCTGGGAGCAATCCGAATCCCAAGACCTACCCCACAATAACTGGTCTGCAACAGGATTCCATTATTTTTTCTACATGCCAACACTGTATCTGTATTGTCAAGCCTACAACACAACCAAACCACCTATTTTCTGTAATAACTGTAGATAACGTGATTGACAATTGCTGTAGCCGGCTAGATAAATAGATAAGTTCTGTAAGTCTGAACATATACGTTCCTATTCTGGAAGCTTTATTGGCTCTTATGTATCCCACTCTTAAGTCTTCATTTAGACAAGTTTCTTTATCAATTTTGTTTCGTGACCCCCCAAAACTTAATAATAGGCACCAGGGATGTATGAGCTATGTTGGGCCCTTTTTGGGATTCTAATGTCCATATATTTTATACTTTATTGATAATGATGCTTTATTTTTGAATACTGACTTTTTAGCCGTTTTTGACATCCCTGTAGTTTCTCTTGTTATGGTCGCAATACATGGTCTCAGCATGGACAGCCACTATGTAGAATACATGCAATATATTGCTAACACTAGCATCCCATCCATGCATACAATGGTATATTGGTGTTGTATCTGTATTGTACTTCCATTGGTGAAGATCACTATCTGTTTTATGTTGTCTCACACATTTTGTTTTGAAAAACCTCCCTGCTTGGCCGCATATGAAGGAGTTTGTAATACAGCCATTAAGACTGATTTACTTAGGCCATTGTCACTCAGGGCTATTGACTGACACCAGCTGCATTTGGTTCCAATGTCTGTGTGCTTTTGTACATCTCATGAGATTGATTGTGGCTTGATATTGCAGAAGTTCCTATTCTCTGCCAAAAGTCTTTTGGAAATCTATTCCAAGAATTGAACCTAAGCTGAATAAACCCTTAACCTCAAACTGTTGAAGTAGAAATGGTGATGTTAGAATAATTTATACAGCATCTGCAATATCCACTTAATGGCACATTGACTTTTTTCAGTCACTGTTTGGCAGAGTGTATTTATTATACCCGTTGGTTCACAGCCCATCAGATGTGCAGCTTGTGCCAAGGCGAGGGATCGCCTGGTATTGCTAATAGATTGCTTACTCTTGTCACCATGAGATTGTTTGCTCAGCCTTTCAAGCTCTTGCCTGGCATGTGAACCAGGCAGCAGAATAAAGAATGAATATACTGACAGACGGAAAAGGGCAGGACATGGGTAAATTATTGAGAGGCCACCCTCGTGGAAAGTTACATGCAGGAAAGCATCTGCCAAAAATCTCTTTGTCCTGTGCTGTTTGAACAAGGCCAGCCAATAAATTTGTGTTGGATTTGTGCCACCCTGCCTTTCTCATCGAGCAGCCGTCCTTAGCTGTCCTATGTTCACACTGTATACTTAGGCTTGCCATCTCATCTCATTAAACCTGAATGCCTAAAAAATCCAAATGCTCACTGTCAAAAGTGTATGCATACCTGTAGAAACAGGGTTCCTGCTTTAAAATTGTAGTCCTTTAAAAATAAAAACTCCACAATTTTTATATCTGATTAATAATAAAAAGTTGCCTGGTATGATGTAAATCAGGACAGTCTGCATTAAATACCTCTGCTAATTTTATGGGTGTTCAGCTTCCTTGTATCATAGACAACTTGTTCCCCACTCACATGAATGGAACATGTCTGAAGACTGGCAAGGTCTACTTGGATGGCCATGGTTCTCCCTAGAAGTCTTCTGTTCCTCTAGGAAGCACTACAATGAAATTCTCTCTGGAAAGATAATCTTTATTCTCACGTTATGCTCAGATTGTTCATTCTAACCCTAATAACGAAACTGCCCAAGCAGTTCCAGTTTTCTACGTTAACATTTCGGTTTGACTTATAAGTGCATTATGGAGTATCTGAAATACTCCTTTTAAGTGTAACAGGATACAAACACAGACTGTATGGTAAATGTAAGTGATGGGAATGAGGCTGTAATATTCCACATAGAGGGTTCATATTTATTTATACGTGCAGATTAGCGTGGGGAAATGGAGGGGGCTTGTAGAGCACATATTTTTTCGTTTAAGGAAAATTAGCTATGAGCATATACTGCCTCATTTTCATTGTTGTTAAAAACAGACTTCTTCAATTGTGCTGGAAACATTCATTGTACAGATTCAGGCTGGACTAAAACAACAGAATATTATGTGGGTTTTTTTTTTTTTTTAAATTGCCAGATTCTCTTGCATTTTGTGTGCAACAATATGCAGGGATAATTTTCTCCAGGGTCAGGAGGATTGTCAACCTGGTTTTGTGTAGTCTTATTCTTTCCAAAATATTGGTCTTAAACCTACTGCTTTACTCATGATTTTCCAGACCTGAATGATCCTTATATTTAAACTAGGAAAATGTTTTAAGCTTGTTTGTTTTGAGCTGCTATACAAACACTTTAAGAAGAGTTGTTGCCCAAAAGCAGAAACATTCTCACATCCAACCAAAAATGGCACCCACGTGCCAGAAGCAGAGTAGCTCCCCTTTGATTATAATGGCAAGCAACTTTTCCTAATTCTGGCCATATTTTGAAATGATTTTTTTTAATTAAGTAATAACAGAAAATAACGTATACCTTATTGTAAGATTACAGCATAAAGAAGTAAGAAGTCACCGAGGAGTTCAATAACCATGTGAAGGCATGAGACTAAGTGCTTTTATACTCATCATGGAACTCTGAAGTGATGTTTAATAGCCACATATATTACAAAAAATTCTTTGTGTCACTAAAATGATAAAGTGGTCACTAAAGTGATAAAGTGAAACATGTTTTTCATTACACTTTATAATATAAATAACTAATAATCTGTTTACAGTAAAATTGTTTCTCTATTTATGTGGTGGTAAATAGGTCCTACATGACACATATACAGGTATGGGATCTATTATCTGGAAACCTGTTATCCAGAAAGCTCTAAATTACGGGAAGGCCGTCTCCCATAGATGCCATTAAAAGCAAATAATTATAAATAAATGAAATTAAATTTCCATTTTTATCTGTAATAAAAAAAAAACGACCTTGTACTTGTGCATAACTAAGATATAATGAATCCTTATTTTAGGCAAAACAATCCTATTGGGTTATTTAATGTTTAAATGATTATTTTAGTAGACTTACAGAAATAACCCTTATCCAGGTCCCAAGAATTCTGGATAACAGGTCCCATACCTTACTGAGATTACATTTAACAAGAACTCTTCATGGCTCAAGTTAAACATATTTTCACTTTCTGATTAACTGCTGCAGTAATGCATTCAAGCAATTAACAATCACAATCCGTAATTAAATTAAATTCCAAGCGGCATTTGGCGCCGGGGTTTAGTATGATCTCTTAATCTCTGGCTGCTGTCAGAAGATGGTTTTGTATATAAATACCAGTGACAGGAATAGCTTTCTTCACACTGACTCAGTCGTTGGTATTTTATGTACATATACAACCGGACAAGGTACTGTTCAAAAGTACATTTTAAATTATACACTATGAGGTTTTTCCAAATATATCCATCCTCAGTGGCTTATGTTAAATGCACCACATGCGTAAACATAAAAAATATTATTAATCACTCCTACACTCTTTTTTTCAGTTCTTCTGCATACACTTGGCTTGCTTTGTGCAAATGCAACCAAAAAGCAATATTATTGGTAAAATGCCACCAGAGAATCCAATATATTTGCCTGGGGGGGGGGGGGGCAAATATTTGACAAGGAAATCGTTTGCCTCAGTGGGTTCCTGAGAATTTGTAAATGACCTTGGCCTGTGCATACTGCCATCACTTCATTTGCACATTCTGCCTGAACCACAGTCACCTAAAGTAAACATGATTGGGAACAGGGGCGTAACTATAGAGGAAGCAGACCCTGCGGTTGCAGGGGGGCCCAGGAGTGTAGGGGGCCCAGTGAGACCCTTATTAATTAGCAATTTTAATATATCTTGGTAAAATAGGCCAACTTATAAATATTTTGGGGCCCTAAATTGAATTTGCTATGGGGCCCAGTAACAACTAGTTACTCCACTGATTGGGAAAATGGCTGTTGAGCATTTTCATGCAGAATAGCTCCTGTTCCTGTAAATGGGAGGCAGGAGTTGCAGTTTGTAGCTCTGCACTGGCAACTGAAATACACTGGCAAAGAATATGCCCATTTGGTCTTTAGTTTGCATTCTGCATGCCAGAATTATAGAACCCAAGCGTAAGCCATTGTACCAACCAGTGTGCTGTACTCCAAATGCTTTCTACACTACATTTTGATGATGATATCCCTTTAATAAGAGCGGTCATGTGGCTATCAAGGTATGGAAGCATTTACCTTTGAATCTGTGAAGGTTGCAGCAATTTCTTTTTGTCGTGAAAAACAGGAAGTAGTTAAACGGCAGTATTTCTTTAATCTCCATCCAAGCAATCCAATATACAAGTACACCGAGTAAGCCTTTGCAGAGAATTGGCTGCCATTCAGAATGTATACAGTACTCACTATGACAATGACATGTTCCTATTACTGAGCTTTACGCTGCCTGAATGGCAGAAGTGGGAGTCTAGAGAACAGATGGTACTTATTCTCAGGCAGATGAAGAATATAGGAAACATGCTGCAAGAATTTTAGCCTTTGCTGGGGTCTTGGATCATATGGAGCAGACACATTTTTATTGTCTTATTTTTTCAGTTTATAATAGACAGGTCCGCAAAATTCTTTTTTTTTTTTGTTTTGTTTTGTTTGTTTTTCTGGATTATTCCTATTTGCACATCATCAGCCATTATGGGGATTATTGTGTTGATTATTTTCCAAGTCTGATTTCTGTTAAATATTACAGTTTAACCTATGGGTCTAAATCACTGCATTGGCCAGTTCTACTAGAATAACGTCCAGCGGAACACTTTTTCCATTGTAATTAACTGCTGTGTGACACGCCCAATGAAACACAGGCAGTATCCATGCACGAAGCCGGCCATTCTATCTTCAGTTGAGCTTGTAAGTCACTGCCAATTTATGGACCTTCTTTTGTGAAAGTAGATTACATCAGCATGTTCCCATTTTCGCCTACAGCCTTATAGAATTCCCATACCTCAAATTCAATTTTATTTAACAAAGCAAGCATCAGCTGATCTTGTCACATTGCACTATAAAAGTCTCCATGTGGCACTAGCCATGCAGTATATGACTTGCAGCTGGATTGCACGTGAAGCTCTCTAAAAGCATGGTCATAAAGAAACGTACCATTATATGAGTGGATAAGAAAGTTTAGGAATGCTATGACTGTTGTACAAGGAATACTGGTTACATGTTCCATCTCCTTGCCAGTGAACATAATGTGTAATCATTTATTATGCCTTGGGTATTTGGCTCATTCGTGACTCAGAAAATGTATCATTAATATAAGAAGGGAAGATTATTCGTTTTGCAAAGCAATTCTACCAAAAATACTTTATCTGATGAACAAGATATTGTAATATGTAAATACAGAATCTCCTTGACGGCAAACGGTTTGGGTGTTCAGAAATGCCAGGGTAATAGAGTATAAACAGCAGCAACAGCAGCAAAGCCCCAGTTAAAAAAAAAAAACGAAACGTGAAAGGTAAAATTCTGTCATTCAAAAATTAATCAATTTACTGTTCAATACTTATAAGTGGCCGCTATGTCCTCACACAAGCTACTGCTCGGTTTCTCTGCCGTTGTAGGTCCATGGTACAAGATTGGAGAGCGACTTTGTAAGGAAGGAGCACACCTATACATCGGCAGTTGCCTTTTGATCCATTTATTGCAGTAAAAAGTATGAAAGGTCTCTCCATTTATTGCAGTAAAAATAGCACAAGCTTTCAGGGAGTGCCCCCTTCACCTGAGGAAGGGGGCACACCCCAAAAGCTTGTGCTATTTTAGCTGCAACAAGTAGATTAAAAGGCAATTACTGATGTATAGGTGTGCTTCTTCTATACAAAGTCGCTGGATAGGATTTGGCTTGGGAGCAGCCAATGAAGTGAATCAAGTAAGTGGTATTCGGAACAGATTGTGTTTTTGGACAAGATTGGAGAGACCTTTCATAGTAGAGCCCACTGCTTCTATTTGCTGGGTGATACCCACCCACAGCACATGGAAATGAGAAAATTATGATTGAAAATCCTTTTGTTCCAAAGTTCTCCATCACAGGACAGTTACAGTTAAAATGCCCTTTGTCCTTGAAGACTTACAGACAAAATAAAAATGATATCGCAAGATCCTCTTGAAATTGGTGAAATGTGACTTTGGAGTAATCAATGCAAGGCTAGTTTGGTCTTTCAAGTGTAATTCAAAATGCAATACCCCACCCAGTCTCTGGGCTCAGCTCCTCCATTGTTTCTAGCAACTGCTAAGATTGTTACATATAAATTTTTAATAATAATGTTGGAAGGAGCCCAAAATGCCACTATTTAGGCTTTTGGGACTTGTATTGGGCTAACTATTTTCATGTAGCACATGTCTGTGTACCAGATCATCTTAAAATCATAATGTCCTACATGGGAAATCTATTGGGTCTTAAAAACCCTTGGCAGCCCATCCAACCCCTTGGCTAACAGCTGGACAGTGCTGCAAGCCAGGTCAAAATGTTGACTAAATAAATCTTCTCTGATATTTAGTCTCAAGTCTGTGGTTACTTTATGTTGGCCTGGTGTATAGCTTTCCATCGGCTTGTATCCAGAAAGCTACTGGCAGGAAAACCAAAGCGTGTGAGTGAAACCTCCCAATTTAATAATAACATTTTTAGTAATAATACTAATATGTTGAGTCTTATTTGGCCTGGCAGAAGGTCACAAACATAAGAGTCCACATAATTAAAGTCAGTAAGTTTGTCTGGTTTTGGGATCAGTTAACTTTTATTTCATTACAGCCTTCTCTTTAAGACATGCTTATTGAATATATTACCATGCTATGTGCTGTTTGGTTATACTCAATATACTAGGGTTTATGAATTTCAAGTACACAACAGGACGGGAAATGAGACTGCATTTTTATTGATATATTGGTATATCTCAGCCAGAACTGAAGCTAAAAATGCCAATGCACTAGCGTAAAGTTTCAGCTTCTCAATAGCAGCAATAATCCAGGACTTCAAACTTGTCAAATGGGGCCACCATCTTGGAAAGTGTCTGCGACACTCACATGCTCAGTTGGCTCTGAACAGCTAAGCTTAGGGGTCACAATTTATCAAGCAGAAAATTTGCCTTTAATATAAGCTGATGCTACAGGGCTGATTATGAAATTCTGATGCTAGTTGTACTGGTTTCTGTGCTGCCATGTAGTAATTATCTGTATTAATTACTAATCAGCCTTATATGGTGACATTTATATTCTGTATATACTGTATATTGTGAGTGGGTCCCTAAGCTCATTAACTGACAGCAGCACAGAGCACGTGCAGTAAATCAGTAGAAAAGAAGATGGGGAGCTACTGGGGCATCTTTGGAGACTCAGATCTTCCCTGGTTAAAGGCTGTGGTTTCCTTGGGGTGGTACAGAACCCCAAAGCATAATATTCAGCATTTCTAGCCTACTTCTATAGTTAAGCTTTAGTTCTCCTTTAAACACATTTTTTCTCTCTTACCAAAAGGAAAACCGGACACTTTTGTTAATGTATTCGGATACTGTATAGAGAATTTCCCATGCTCGCAGCTTCTTCCAGAAAATAGTCATCATTAGTTATTGTAAAAGGCTCCAGTGGCAGGAATTTTGACGTATTTCTGATGCACTGCATCTGGACCCTGTTCTTCTTTAAAATCTAAAAGATCTTAGTGCTGTTGTCTGGAATAAAAATCCCTTTCTCTGCAGTGTGGATGATTTTTTCCATCCAGTGTATTATAAGAATACATTGAGCTAAGGTGTTCCGTAATGCCTGATATGACTCTCAGGTGGCTTTCAGGTTATATAAGGTTATAATGTGAGTAAGATGTATTGAGCAAGGAGAGCACTGCATTCTTTCCTTTAAGCTCCAGTTGCATAATGACATTATATCATTTTATATGCCATGAATGAAAAAAAACTACCAGCCTGCCTTTATATAATATATTTGCAAAGTTAATCTTTAGATATAACAAAAGTAAAGGTTATATAAATATTTATGGAGCTTTATCTTTTTGTGTTGATGGCATGTTATCTTAGGAAATAGCAAAACATATGAACTTGGTTACTTTGGCAATAAAATTTCCTGAGATACCGCAGGATCAAGGCCTTTGAGGAAAGTGAAAATCAAGTATTCCCCTTAATACATATTTAGTTGAAGCAATCTACTGGTGTACCATTTTAATTGATCCAAGTATTGTTCATTTGATTAAACAAGGTCGTAGATAATAAAAATATGGTGTTCATTACAGCCTTAGGCTGGTTAAAAAGAGAGAAGAAAGGAAGATGGCGGCAAGGAGCTTCTACAAAATACCCCGGGCCTGTGTAGTTTTTAACAAACAGGAGCACTGGTCTGTGGTATCAGGGTAGCGATTATAATCAATGGGGGGTGGCTAACATTTTAGCACCTCCAGTGAATATGCAGTTTATTATGTTTTAACCTCCAGCCAACTATATGATCACCATAGGGCCTATGTCGACCCATCAGGTGAGTAAGCAGCGGATTATTCAAGAGGTAAAAGCCAGTGTATGACAAGCTTTACTGCAATAAAAACCAGGGCTTCTCCTTCAAGGAAAATATATATATAGTATACAAGTAGTTTGTTAAATAGTTTTTATTTTTTGAGCTACAGGTCCTTGAATATTCTTGTTTGCCTATGGACTAATTCCACGTGAAGACTGTTGCTAATTATAAGCAATCATTAAAAAGAGAATATTCTAGTTTTCATTACTGCCAGGATTTCACTGTGTTCGGTAACATTGATTATGCACAGTGTAAGGTATTGTTCATCTTAGCAGTAGTAATTAAAAGAGATTATTTGTTATATAAGATTCCAGAAAGTCTGAATAGAGGCTTCTTGCCATAAGTGTTGCCCAGACTGGGTTAGTCAGCTCTTTTGCTTCCAAGACCATAAGCAATTTTTTCACTTATTTAAATGGAAAGAGAGACATGGGGACATTTCTTTAAAAACATATATTTAGGGGGTTATTTATCGAAGTCCGAATTTATCTCGATATTTTCTGCTACAAACTCCGATCAAATCCGCTCTGATTTTTTTGCACTTATTTATTATTACATTTTTCCGAAATTTTGCTTTGCAGGGAAAAAAAATAACCGAAACACCGAAAACTTCGGGGTATTGCACGAAACCCAGCGCCTATCAAAAAATCATTGGGACTTCTACCATTGATTTATATGCAACCTCAACAGGTCTGAGATGCCGGATTTTCTGATTCAGACTTTTCCATCCTCGGGGTTTAATAAATTCCGATTTTTTAAAAGTCCAATTTTATAAAAAAAATATTACGAAATTTTTCGTCATTTTTGCATTCGAAGTTTAGTAAATAACCCCCTTAGAGTTTGTTTTTTTGTTTATTCTAACAACTATACATGGTAAGGACTCATATAGGGCACATTCTCTACCACTCTTCTGCATGCCACTACAACCATGAACTTCAGAAGGAAGGTTCCATTACAGATACAGGTATGTTATCCAGAATGCTCGGGACCTGGGGCTTTTTGGATTACAGATGTTTCTACAATTTGGAGCTTCATACCTTAAAGGGATACTGTCATGGGAAAAAAATTTTTTTTCAAAATGAATCAGTTAATAGTGCTGCTCCAGCAGAATTCTGCACTGAAATCCATTTCTCAAAAGAGCAAACAGATTTTTTTATATTCAATTTTGAATTCTGACATGGGGCTAGACATTTTGTCAATTTCCCAGCTGCCCCATGTCATGTCATGGCATCCCTAGTGAAAATGTATATAATGCCATAGATAATTTTGGAACAATGACTGAAAGGGGTGTTTTCAATCCCTTTGGTCCTCTTAGCAACAACTAAATTGAACCCTAGGGTTTGACAGTTGAATCAACTTAGACACATCTCTATGCTATCTGATATTTGAAAAGCTCATCCAATAAGAATACTATCAGTAATGTTAACAGGCTATTGTTGTCCTTACATGTGGTCTACAACTAAAGCTGGCCATAGATGTAAAGATCTTTAAAAGATCTTTTCGTTATTGTGAGACCACGATTATCTCGAAATGATCGTTTAAATATACGATTTGTCCATCAACTAAAAAGACCATTTCAGGAGATATTGCTAGGAAAACTGAAGGTAGCTCCCTGCTTGGCCCTGCAAACATAGATAGATTGCACTGGGACCGATAAAAATTGTTTGATAGATTTCCTGACGATGTCAGAGGAAAAATCGTAAGACGTACGATCGTTCAATTCCCACTAACCGCACGATAATTTGATGGATTGGTCGGATTTCACTAAAGCGGTCATTCACCAAAGAAAAATCTTTACGTCTATGGGGACCTTAACTCTCATGTCTGATGCTTTTGGTAAAATCAACAGTGTACAGTCCTGTTTGTGGCTACAGAGTAGTTGTGGTGAAAATTTATGACATAACTGCTTTTCTTGATATACCGCATACAGTTTTTCTATTAGAAGGGTGGATCATGTTCAGCTTTACAAGCAGCATTTTCCATTGTTCCATTTTCACACCCACCACTCTAATATTGTTATCCTTGTGTTGGTGTTATTGGCACAATGCAACCTATTTAGTTATAATGTGAAGAAGAGATCTGTTCCTTAATGGGACTTTCCATGTGGAAGCCATAATCCAGAGGCCAAGTACATTTTTATATTCCTTCCTCTGTTTTCCTCTTGTACATATCACCTCCCAGACAATACTGCTTTTTGTTTGTCTGTGTCTTTAGGGTATTTTGGCTGATTAACTGGGATTGACCACAAGTATTCAGTTAGTCATTCCTTCCCAGTTTACGCTGCTCCCTTCTATACACAGGAGCCCGTAGAGGTTCAGTGCAGTCGATGCTGGGAGGATTTTGAATGCTGGAATTGAATGTGAAAAAGGTGATAATGCATAAACACATTTTCTTTCCATTTCCAGCGACATATTTTGTATAAGAAACAGTTTAGAAAAAGAATAGTAGCTGACTAAATAAATACAGGCTAATCCGATTAACATATGTATCCATGTATATTTGCAATTTTGTCATAAACTAGGCTTGCAATACATTTATTGGCATTATACCAAATTAAGACACATCTGGTTTTATGCTTAAGACTTGCAGCCTGGAAAGTATTTATGTAGAGCAGTATTTGCATAAACCAAAAAGCAACTGTTGGTTTTGTATTTGTTCCATAGAAGGTCCAATTTTGAATCTTCTAGTTGGTATCGTCATTTTTTGTGATTTTTTTTCCATAAATATTCATGTAGATCAGTAAAGAAAACTAGTTAATATGGTATCTATTTTATATTACCACATAGTCTACCTAGCAATATTCATAAATATGTATGTTCTACTTTAGACACATGAGTAAAGATGTAATATGGAACCTGCTGTACTTTGCGTTGCCTATAAATAATAGTCATTAATTTACATGTCATGGCTCCTTTGGTAACATTTGAATTTTATTCAATTGTTTACGTTTTCAGAGAATTGATGTTTGGAATGTCATAAATACGTTCTTAGTATCTTTAACACATCAGCATATGATGGTCTGGCCAGTTTTTGACCATACTACATGTTAAAGCCCGTTTGACCTAGTTCTTGATGGACATTGAACCAATACTTATTAGCAAACTGTACTACAACAGATTGGTGAGACTTTACCCAAATTGACGGATTGTGACAATTGGATCATGGGCCTTTGTTTTAAGTTTCAAGGATCATTTATTTATTTTTTTCATTGAAATGCATCAACTTTACGATCTGTGGCACCCTGCTAATTGATATGTTGTATGTATGTTATGCTACTACATAAACTGTCCTCATTGATCTGCCTGTTCATTTATATGTTTGCAGGCTGGATACAGATTAAGTGCCATCTTACTTTCCTAGTGTAGATGACAAATATCCTATTTACCAGATTTGCAAGATTGATTATATTTAATGATGTCAGATGAAGAACTCTGAGGTCCCCTGGAGCAGGCTGGGGGCCATAAAAATTCCTTAAAGGTTAATAAATAAGCACCCAAGTGAATGGTTACCAAAACACCAGCAGATGCAACTTTCTGAATTTGAATGTACTCTACTAATTTTCATCAGCTAGGCTGATTTTGCGAGGGGACATAGTTGCTGCCTATTGATCATTCCATTTCCCAGTGTTGGTATGTGGCCCTCATTGGAGATTGGCAGCTGATACTCACTATTTTGGCTGCAACCATACGGAAGCTATAGGATTCTCAATCACCACAAGAAAGTTGATTGGACCTTGTCCAAGCCTAATGAATAGGACGTTTGCTTTGATTGCAGTTAGACCAGTTCTTGGGAAATCGAATGTAACTTCTTAGGCCAGCTAACTAAAAACCATGTGTATTAGCATGACTTCTGTTAAATTAGATGTGATTTCTGTATCAGTGGCCATTCTGCTGCATCTTACCTCTAAGATTAGTCCAAACTTGCCGGAATGGAGGTAAAACTTCTAGGGATGCACCGAATCCACTTTTTTGGATTCGGACGAACCCCCTGAAATCCTTTGTGTTTTCCATAGTCGCCCGAAGTTGCCTCAGTGAGGCAACTATAGAAAATGCATCACCGCGTGTGCTTTAGCGCAGGCGACTTTTCATTATAGCCTATGGGAAAACACGCTGAGGCAGTTCAGGGTGATAGAAGACGAGGCAATTAGTCGCCAGGCGACCGAATCTCCTCGTGTGTCCTTACCCTGAAATGCCTTGTTTCTAATCAAACAATAACATAGTTTATGGGGTTATTCATCAAAGTCCGAATTTATCTCAATATTTTCTGCTACAAACTCAGATCAAATCTGCTTGGGTTTTCTACGCTTATTTATAATTACATTTTCCCCACAAAAAAAGATTTTCACGTTTTTTACGGATTTTTCAACAGATTTTCAAGATTTTGAAAAAAATGACAAAAACTTAGGGGGTATTGCAGGAAACCCAGCGCACATCAAAAAATCATTGGTACTTCTCCCATTGATTTATATGCAAGTTCGACAGGTCTGAGATTCCGGATTTTCTGTTTCGGACTTTTCCATCTTCGGGGTTTAAAGGGGACCCGTCACCCAAAAAAATTATTCCAAATCCTATTTTATCACATTAGTCAAGCAAAATTAACTTTAATTACACTATATAAATTATTTGAATCTTGTTTCCTTCAGTCTGGGAATTCACAATTATAACAAGCAGGCAGCAGCCATTTTGTGGACACTGTTATTAAGACAAGCCTTGCAACATCTCAGAATCTTGTTTGTGCACCAGAATGGGGGACCCGATGTCCATCCCCATGCCCTGGCTACACAATTAAATGGTAAAGAGAAAGGTGGAATGTGGGGAGAGCAGTGACATCTAGGAAGTGCTGAATGGAAAGTGAAAGTAATTGTCTGCCCCGCCTCTATGCCCATGGCATAGAGGAGGGGCAGACAATATTTGATTGACAGCTGAGATTTTTAAATGTGCTTACACCAGCTATGAATGCTTTAATAAAAAATAGAAATTGGATTGCATGTTTAATTTGAAAAGGACTTTTATTACACAGATTTTTTTGTCTGGGTGACAGGTCCACTTTAATAAATTCAGAAAAATTTGTGATTTTTTTAAAAGTCAGATTTTATTAAAAAATCACGAATTTTTCATGATTTTTGCATTCAAAGTTTAGTGAATAACCCCTTTGTGTTACTGTCTCGTGTAATGGTACACAGGGCACATTTAAAGTTTCATATTCCAGTAGGCCAAAAGTGTGGTGCTAAAGCTCTAAAATTGCGTGTGATGTGGTGCAAACTCTAAAATTGCTCAATAAGTCACTGCTGCCATTTATTTTTAGGAGATAGTTGTACAGTATATGCATTTTATCCTACTTCTTTTGAATTGGGTGATATTCAGCTATTATATATAAGTCCCTATAAGATGTTCACATTATGTGCTATAATAGCTTCTAAACTCAATGCTTCCTTGTAAATCTGTTCACATATAAAGTAAATGTTGTTGAAATCTCTTTAATCTACTTCTTATCAGAGACCACGTCTACTAACTGGTACTTAGTAAAGGAAAATCTATACTTCTGCAATCTTATCAGCACGGCAATATTAATTCACTACAAGTATGTCGAGATTGTGAGAACAAGCAAGGACTTGTTTTAGTCTCATTTAATATTTCCCTTTATTATTTGCTGGGAAAAGCTAAACCAGAATGTGATAATTGTATTAAACAACATCCTGTCCTTTCCTATGGCCTGTGTTAATTATTTATTTGAGCTGGAGTGAAAACAGAAAGGAAAGATTGCAGTTTTTTTTATTAAATCCATATGCCGTGCATCTATTACATAGAATAGCAGTTATAAAGTCAGTAGCTGACTAAAGGAAAACATTTCGCGTGCATAGTTGGCCTATTTCTTAAAAAAAACACACCTGCAGACAGGTTAAAGGAGAACCAAACTCTAAAAATGAATATGTTAAAAATGTAAAATTTTACATACTGAACCTGTTGTACCCATCTGTGACACTCAAATGCTCCTTGTGCTGTGAGCAGCTGTTGAGAAGCTAAGCTTAGGGATTGTCGCAAATTTACAAGCAAAAAATTAGGTTTGTCTTAGGTTTGTCTGCAGCAAAGATGGGGAGCTACATGGGCATCTTTGGAGATATAGCACTCACATAGTTTTATTAAGCCACAGACTGGTTTGTGATCAAGCTCAGTGCCACTAGCAAACGGAAAGATATGCCACCCGCAATTTTTTGACCCGGCTGCCATTGACATCGTATGCATTTTCTTTGAGAACATTATCAGAGAAAACAAGTTAGTTCATTTCAACAACAGACGAAAGAACGCAGTAAAGCTGTCCATTGTTCACTTATCGCTGTAGATAAAACCTGTTGTGCCGTATTAGAGATTAAGCTGCTATTCCATTTGCTGACATTTCTCTTTCTCCTTATAATTGCATTCAGAAAAAACTCAAACAATTCCCCTTGAAATGCCATCTGATATTACGACTTTGCTGTCTTAATTTTACATATCTACAAACTAAAACTTTTATCGGTGCCTGATCATATCATATGCAAATAATTATTTAGCTTGCATGGTAAAGCGTAAACTCTTTATTTCTTCCTTCCTCTTTGAACAAAAACAATTTAATAATTTTTCCCCACTCTGTAACTCAGAAACCAATCATTTGGGGGCAATGAGACTTGCACATAACTATGCTGATTGCCACTGGGGCCACATAAGCCAAAATCACCCAAGCCATGCACCCTAACACTCACAAGTGCACTTGTATGCACCATCACTGTAACTGTTGGGATTTGTAATTTTAATTGATTTGACAATTACTGTTGTTTTTGTCACAAAAGTCAAAACACTGAAACTAAGGACATATTATGGGTTTCCACTGGTGGTGTCAGCTGTCAGAAGAAGCACCCAATTAGTAATGCGCAAATTTGTCCTGAAACGCAAATTTTGATGCCCGCGTCAATTTTGCCGCCCACATTAAAGTCAATGGGTGTCCGAATAATTTTGATGCGAGCAACTATTCAGACAAGCATCCAAATTTTGTGGACGCTGGCAAATTTTCGCTGCAGTTTCGCAAATTTATTCACCGGCAGCCAAATGCGGAGATTCCCCGCAAATTCACGCCTGCCGAATTTATTCGCCCATCACTACACCCAATTACTTTTCATGCTGCCTGACATTCACATTATTGGATAATGTCTGTAGCTGCTCATAAAAGCTGGATTTGAACCCAAAAAAAATCACATTTGCATGTTTTTAACTTAGAACCCACCCCTGTCGCCAACTATAACAGGCCTATTCTATTCAGGACAAGAGCAGACAGCAGAGACTGGTATGGAGACTTTCTGCACATGGAGAAATGTTATCATTCGACATACTGTAAGGCTAAGGCGAGACAATAGTTTATGTCTCATGGTTTATGAGGAATAAACCATTTAGCTCATGTTATGAATAAGGGCCTAGCTAATCTAGGAGTTTTTCTTTATTATTAGGGATCAAAGACAAAAGTATAATTGAACATGGTGGACAATTAATTGACACCAGTCATCAAAATTAGATATATGCAACTGTAAGTGAAGGATGGTAGGAATGAATTGATGTTTTAGCCCTATACCCTCTCTAAAAATGCATGAAGCAGATCACAAGCCATCTTTCTCAGTTTATGCATCAACCCCACCTATCGTAGGTATAAATCTGCAACAAACCCATTTTGAGAAACTATTTCCCCTTAAAAATTCTGTAGATTTGCATTTTAATTTATTATTAACAGTTTCTGCTCACAATTTCTGTGACCTGCGCTACTTTATTCTGCGTTTACTTGTGGAGACGAGATGTTGAGTGATTGTGGTGCTGTACACACTGTACATGCTGTAGCAGTTCCCTGTTCAGAGGGAATTGTTTGCACGCAACAAACACACAGCAAGTAAAGTATTTTTACCCTGTCGAATTGATGTGACCTTATTAGAAGCCCAGAGCTCCCACTGTAACTGAATTGCATGGAGCTTTGCAGAACAAGTTTAGAAATAGTGCAGTTTGGCTCCACCCCCTAGACTTTTTCTGTCCCCATCCATTTTCAGTCATGTGAGGAGATCTAAAAATACCGTCATCACCAACTGACCTTACACAGCCCTTACCCCCTGTGTACCCCGAATAACACTGAAACCTTCCGCACCAAAATAATCGTGTGTTTGACAGCAGAGAATAAATCTTCCAGTTAAAATAGTCATGGCACCTAGCAATGAGACAGGACAGAGAGAAATGGCTTCTGTGTGAGGACTCCATTCAGCCTGACAAGGAGATAAATGATTGTGCAAAGGAAAGAGTTCAAGCAGTTTTCATATATTTGAAATTTAAATAAGGTTTTATACTTACCCTTTGTTTCTCATTTCTATTCATGTGTTTTCTTCATCTTTTTCTTCTTACGCATGCCTTTATCCCTCTTGTTTCCCCTCACACTTCAGTAGGCACACAATCAAGCCTGGAATAAACATGGCAACTCACAGACAGACCATGGACAGTGCAATGCTGATATATCTTTTTCTCTAGAGCAAACTCGCTTTTTATTCCACTTTTTCTTTTTAGAAGAGACTTTCTGAAGATACAGTATATTGCCTGCAAGATAAAGTACATAGAATATAACAGCTTTATGTGAATTATGCTCTGGGGAATATTCTCATATATATGTCCATACATATTGTTAGATAGATAGATAGATAGATAGATAGATAGATAGATAGATAGATAGATAGATAGATAGATAGATAGATAGATAGATTGATGGATAGATGATGGATTGATGATGGATTGATGATGGATTGATGATAGATAGATGATGGATAGATAGATGATGGCTTTATAGATGGATAGATTTATAGATGGATGGATAGATAGATAGATAGATATATGATAAATGGATGTATAGATAGATGATAGATGGATGGATAGATAGATGATGGATGGATGGATAGATAGATAGATATATAGATAATGGCTATATAGATAGACAGATGATAGCTGGATAGATAGATAGACAGACAGACAGATAGACAGACATAGAGATAGATAGATATAGCGATAGATAGATAGATAGATAGATAGATAGATAGATAGAATGTTATATAAGAAAGGCACAGCCTTTCTTATATAACATTGGCAATCATCATTATAACTGCACCAAATTGGCCACATTTAACTGCTTGGTTTCTGTTGTCTGCTAGAAAAGGGCAAACATTGTGCATGTTTTAGAAGCTGCTCTTCGTGCATATATAAATGTGTGAAGAATAATTACATGTATGGTATGTAACCCATTTGCAGGTGTATAGTCATTATACATTTAGTTTTAATGTTTAGCAGAGGTTTATAATCAACAACAGCACCGATGTTTCAGTCCAAGGATTTACCTGGCATTTTTAGTTGTATGCAGAAAATCAACTGATTTGAGAAGCCATCTCAGCACCCTTTATCATACTTCAGAAGTAAACATCTGCCATCCCAGTGATTTCAGTCTTCCTATAGTTCACTGAATAAAAGGGTTAAACATTTACAATAGTGGGGCACCAGAGGAAGGAAGGAAAGGCAGGGGGACCTCACGTAATGTCCAATGGGACAAATTTAAATTACCTGTTGTCTCTATAGTTTCTGCCAGACAGTCCCATGATTGGAAACAAACTCACGAATAATAATAAAGGGAAACAGTCTCAGCATATTTCCAAATAACCATTTGGATTGGCAGCAGGGTAGGGTGGGAAAGAAATCTGTTCCCCTCTTTCCAGTAACTAATTTCATAGATATTTTTCCACACTCTCACAGGCCTTACACTGACTATTGGTTGGTTTTTGACTGTAGCACATTTGAGCTTCTACTGCTTTGCTGCTACATGCCACCTGCACTTTGGCTATGTCAGATGGGGTGCATTCTGAGAAACAGGCCCAGTGTTGGACTGGCCCACAGGGATACCAGGAAAACTCCCGGTGGACCCAGGTGTCAGTGGGCCTCTTGCTTCTAACCATTTGGCCTATTTCATGGTCATTCCCTATTTCTTTAAAGGGCATAATAATGGAAGAATAGAGTATAGTATGTAGAGATAAAATACTATTAGAGATGAAAAGACTAAGAGAATAAAAAGGTTGATTGAGAAGAGGAGGAATAATAATTTGGGAAGTGGGCCCACGCTCTAAGGTTGACTGGTGGGCCCCTGGCACCCCAGTCCGACACTGAACAGGCCACTTACACTCAAATGTAATACACCTGTCAGAACGGCACACCCTTTAAATGCAATGCACTTTAACCTGATTTATCAGTGATGATATAATTTTGACAATTTTCACAATGTGATAAAAAATATTTTAAAGGAGAAGGAAAGGTAAAAAACAAATGTCTATATATTGGCCACAAAAAGGAGAACTACTTACAATAATCGTGGCTCTGTATGTCTTCCCCATTAGCTGCATTCAGAGGTCGATGTAAAACATTTTGCTAGGTGCATGGAATACAGAAGACATCCCCCCCCCGCTAAAAAAAACGGCACTATCAGGGCTCATACATGTGCAAGCCCTGCGCATGCACACATTATTGCCTTACTTCCCCCATGCGATCGATGCTAAGCAGGTCAGGTGGTGTGTGGGTGACGTTGCATGCATGACACGAGAGGTCACGAGGGAGGAATCAATTTTGCGCGTGTGCACTTTTAACGAGGAGACGAAGGATGTGACGCGTACATGGCCAACATGTCGGCCGCAAACTCAGTAACGGGGAAAAACTTCGCTGCACAGTGTAAGTTCAGGAAAGCGAATTGGCTGGTGACACTATAGCGGTTCAGGAGGGGTGCGATCAGGCAACAGTTAAAGATAGGTAATAAAAATTACCTTACCTTCTCCTTTAAATAATAAAGATAAAGAGCATATACAATGATATGCTCTGTTAAACCAAGATTTTAGAAATTCAAAGAAAACTTTCTTTGAATTAAAAGAAACCAAAGGTGCTTGTGGTTTCCTATCGTAAGCCTGCAATAAATACTGTGTACTCATGTATGTATGCATGGTTTTTATTATGACTACGACAGAATCTCAATCTTGTTTGAAATAAAATATATCTGTATCATAATAGTTTAGAATATATATATTTTTTGTTCAGTTTCAATTACCTGGAAATGTGCATTTTTTTCCTGAAGTTCCACATTGGCTGACCATGCTAACATGTTAAGGTGAGGGGTTCCCAATCTTTATTCCATGGTGCTCATTGCCAAACGAGCATATCTCTCAGTGTATGGCCACTTTAACATGTTAATGAAAGTCCAATTAGGGGATTAGGCCTAGCCACTCGCCAGTAATATACAATTTGAAAAAGATTGACGCCAATACCTTGTCTGCTACAAATGGGGGGTTCCCAATCTTTATTCCATGGTGTTCATGACACTTCACGGTGATCAAACGTTTCGGGACCGCATGGCCCTTCCTCATTGATCACTAGGGCCATGCGGTCCCGAAACTTTGATCACTGTGAAGTGTCATGAGCACCATGGAATAAAGATTGGGAACCCTCCATTTGTAGCAGACAAGGTATTGGTATCAATCTTTTACAAATTGTATATTACTGGCGAGTGACTAGGCCAGGGCCTCTACCTAATCCCCTAATTGGACTTTAACGTGTTAAAGTGGCCATACACTGAGAGATATGCTTGTTTGGCAATGTCGCCAAACGAGCGGATCTCTCCCCAATATGCCCACCTTGACGTGGGCTATTTGGTGCTGATCCGATCGTGGGCCCTAGGGCCCAACGATCGGATCATAATGAAGAGTAACAGGCGGTCAGATTGTGGGACCTTATCAACGAACAAATGCGGACACGATCCAGCGGGATTTGTAGTCTTGTCCGATCGACATCTGCCCGACTTTCGTCCACATATCGATCAGAGAGGCCGTCGGAGAGCCCCATACACGGGCCAATAAGATGACGACTGTCTGTCGGCAGCTTTTATCGGCCCATGTATGGCCACCTTTAGTTTGTAGTGCTTTGGATTTATTGGATCAAGATCTGCCCCCTGCACTGTTAACTGTTATTTGAGATCTGCTGCTCAAAAACAAAAAATTCTAAATCAGAGTGACACCAGCAATATTTTTTGATGAATGCATTATAATCTGAAGGCATAAATAGCTTCACATGTTTGTTTTTGTATAACGCTAAAGGTTTTTTTTTTTATTGTTTTCTGTTACAGACACCAGCCATCATAGCCGGGCAGGGGCCAATCGGCCTTGCTACACATTTCTTCACTGTGGCCAGGAGAGAAGACTTGTCCTCTCACGAACAGAGTCTCCACGTTTCCACTGCCAAGCCAAGGGCAAAAATATCCGCTTGGACACTTACGGAAGGAAAGCCATCCGACGCAACAGCTTTTGTAATGGAATAACTTTTACTAGTCGGCCAATTCACTTGTATGAAAAGGTCCGCCTGAAGCTGGTATCTGTACACCATGGTTGGAGTGGGGCACTTCGTTTTGGGTTTACTATACATGACCCAGCGCAAATGAAGTTAGAAGATATACCAAAATATGCTTGTCCTGATTTAGTCACCCGACCTGGGTACTGGGCCAAAGCTTTGCCCGAAAGGTTTGCTCAGCGGGATAATATCCTGGCATTTTGGGTTGACCGACATGGAAGAGTCTTCTACAGTGTGAATGATGAGGAGCCCATATTATTTCATTGTGGGGTGAAAGTCTCCAGTCCTATCTGGGCATTGATTGATGTATATGGGATCACTCAAGAAGTTCAGCTACTAGGTAAATCATATTTGTTTTTCTGTCTCGTTTGCAAATGCAAGATACATTGTTTCGGTCTCACGGGTCTATTTCCTCATTTATTACACATTATGTTTGGTTACAGTAAGACAACAATGTATAGCTTATTATATGACTTCAATTGGAGTAGACTCTCGCACACCCGTTGTGCAGATATTTGGCTTTGCTCGGTGCACAGTGATTGGAGGATACGGCAACCTCCTAATTGGTTTGCCCTTAAAATGTTCATCCACACCTGTATGTATTATGCTTGACAAAGGGGCGGAGCCCCGAAACGTTGCACCACCGCAGTAAAACTTTTGCAAGGGCTTGCCCTGCACACACATGTCTCGTGTGCTAGTGTGGTCTTGTCTATATAGCTTATTATATGACCAAAGTGGCATGTTTCCATTAATCATATTTTATTTATATTGCATTATCTATAACATTTCTAAAAATGTATACTAATAATGTATTGAAGTGATACTGGCATATTCCTGTAATTGCTAGTGAACATGTCAGTGTAGCTGACTAATAAGTGTTGCATGCTTCTTGTGCCACAATTTACCCTCCAGTCTGACACTCTGTACAGGCCACACAAAATCAGACCAATCTGGTTATAAGCCATGACATCCTTTAGTCTCTCAGTTTAGCTAGACCCTTGTGTATGACCCTTGGGCTATGGGAAGGTGGGTTAAGGTGCCGTGCAAAATAAGCATATAGTGCTTGTTTGTAGTGAGACATTCCTGTTCTTAAGGTGCATGTCATCAATTTAATTTGGTCCTTATTGTTCATCTCTTGATGTTTTTTTATTTCAACAAGACTTACACTTTTTTTGTGAAATTAAGTAATCCTCCTGTATACACTTAGAGGCTTGTATTCCTCAGTTATATACATCACAGTAAATTAAGAGAGCAAACTATTTTAAGTGCCCTGCCATTAGCTACTTGTGTCTTGCATGAGGTTCTGTGACTGAGCTGTTTACTTCAATGGCTAGAGGCAAAGTAGATTGAATAAGGCTTCCTTTTATCTTGTGAAGCATTACCTCTTGCCAACTGTGTACTGTTCATCATGGATCTCATGTTAACCCCCTTTTCCACTGGCCGTCATTGATGCTGCCTACTGTATATCTTGTATCTCCCACAAGAGACTCTTTAGTGCCTCTTACATTGCATTCCTGTGTTATCGAGCAAGGTTTTTAGAAAGTCCAGCACTTGACCCTCCAGAGAAACACCAGCATCCCATCTTATCAGCGACTAAAGGAGTGTTCTAATTCATTTTAAAGATCTTGGAAACTTCCAACCACTAAGAAAAATAGGGTCAACAAATTACCTCATTGAAATAAAAGGCTGATGCATTTTGGCTTTCATCTTGGTTGACGGTTGACCCCTTAGAGAGTGAAAAGCCTGGATGAACAGTTATTTTTTTGGTTTGAGGTTTGCAGCTGATGTTTCTTTTAGAAATTAACTGCTTTTACGTGTAGCAATGTTACTTTGATCGCCCTGATTTTATATTTTCTGAAGGACTATTAACTTTCTACAGGGCCTTTTCTCTACTTCTTATTGCTTCTGACTTCCTTATTACTTCATTTTCTGTACTTTGTTTATGACTCACCTTCTCCCTGTATGAGAGATGTCCAGTCGTATTTTAAACAAATAAATCAAAACTAGCATTGACGCATCAAGAGATAAATGCAGAGAAAGAATATTCTGAACCTGTATTAATCTATCATACATACTTTGTAGTTTGTTTATGTGCAGTTTAATGGGTCATGTCACATATCTAACGGATGAGATCTCTGGGGATGAAATAATAAATACAATTTTACATGTGAATATTGCATAGGTATAGGATCTATTATCTGGAATGT
The DNA here is from genome assembly GCF_017654675.1 of Xenopus laevis. Lineage (NCBI taxonomy): Eukaryota > Metazoa > Chordata > Amphibia > Anura > Pipidae > Xenopus > Xenopus laevis. Next base: position 105,372,083 of record NC_054376.1, read on the forward strand.
ACCAGATAAAGATTTTTTCCATAATTTGGATCTCCATTCCTTAAGTCTGCTAAAAATCATTCATTAAACCGAATAGGATTGTTTTGCCTCTAATAATGATGACCTATATCTCAGTTGGGATCAAGTACAAGGTACTGGTTTATTATTACAGAGAAAAAGGAAATCATTTTTAAAAACTCTAATTTAATAATTATTTAATTTAAAAATTATTTGATTAAAATATAGTCCGTGTGAGATGGCATTCCTATAATTCAGAGCTTTCTGGGATAAGGTATCCCATAACTGGACTTTAAAGGAGAAGGAAAGCCTTCTTCCACTTAGGGTTGCCAAATGGCCAAAAGGCACCCCCAAGTGATTGTATTTACTTACCTGAAACCCTGTTCTGGTTCTCCTATTAGCAGAAAACTGTCTGCCCCCGGGTTATACCAGTGAGCACCACGGAGAGCTTCTCTTTTGTTTACCTATGTGCGGCTGCACATGCGCAGTAGAACAAAAAGCCGAACTTTAACTAAAAAGTCGCCTTTTTCGTTCAACTGCGCATGCATCTGCCCCGGGAAATTTGAAGAAAGAAGAACCCGGAAGAGGATCGCTCACTGGAATAACCCCCGGTTTCAGCTAAGTAAATACATTCACTTGGCACCCCCAAGTGCACGAAGCCTTTCCTTCTCCTTTAATGGTTCAGTGCTGCTATACTGTTAGTTCTACTCTTTATCTTTGCCATATCTTTTTAGGCAAATTGGGGAAGATTTATCAAGGGTCGAACAGTAAATTCGAATTTTCGAGTGTCAAAATTCACACGTGCAAATTTTAATCCCCCTATTCAAATGTAAATTCGAATGCAAGCTTTATCACATCCTGACCATGGAAACAGTCCTAATTCGAATATTTGCCACCTCCATTCATAACCTTCCTGACATTTGAGGGTTTTTTGGAGAAAAACTCGATTTGTACGTATCGAATATGAGTTGAATTTTCAGGTCAGAACCATTCAATCAAATATCAGACATTCAAATTTTTTCTTAAATAACCTTCCCAGTCGAATTATGAGTATATTCGAATTAAATAAAAAATTCACATGAATCTGAAATTGACCGTTGCTAAATGTGAGATATTCAGGACCCATTAGGCAGTGCATATGTAAATTTTAATGCCTGGAGCTTTCTGGCAACCGTGCATATGTCCATTGCTCATTTAAAAATCAATCCCCAACAGGTCACTTGTTTCATTAAAGCCTTTGATAAAGGTTGCCTCATCAGAACAATCATGGCTGCTTCCAGTTATATAAAGAAATGAATACACGGATGAAAAATTGCAACATGCCCAGTCCCCTAATATTTTGCTAAATACTTATAGACAGTTAGTAACCCGAAGAAACTGTTACAAACTTTTTAATTTTGTTCGAACTGCTGACATTTTAAAGAAAAACTTTGGGTTTGTTTTCTGTTTTGTTTTGAAACCTATTTTACTCTTTTTTTCACATATATTTAATGTTCACCCTGTGCCCCAGAAATCAATGCTGTTGGCCTGACATTTACCAAGTCCCTGACAATTGCGGGTGATGCTTATTGTTATGTTCAAAGACCCTCTGCCTTTCCCACCTCTCGGTTATTATCCTGCAATGAAATGTCATGCACATCATGCTGTTCTTTTGATTTGTGAGGCTGGCAGTCTGCTTGTTTTGCTGATGGATTAAAAATGCCTACAGAAAACTGTCATGTCTTTTGAGAAACACAGGTTTGAGTTTTGCCGTCTGAGATTTTAGCTGCAATGACACAGGGGCTGAAAATAGTCAACTTGGTGATGTTATATGTGTCTTCTCACTTGAGTGTCATGAAGTCTTAAGAGGTCAGGTGAAAGCGCTTAATCCCAAAACCCACTTTAGTGTCATGGTTATCATTCCTGGATGCTCTGTGCCTCTGGAGTCGGCCTGTGCACTCCTTGAGATTACTGGCACTTCCAGAAATTCTCAGGCCCCTTTGTCATATCAATTTGTATTTTTACAAAAGCATTAGCTCATCGTATTACCTCTTATGGCAAAATCTGCTGAGACTTCCGTCTATCAGCCTTTGGGATGTGTGGGTTAAACACTATATTCAGTTCCTCTTTCCACTCGCTGTCTCTGACCTTTGACAGGTCATTAACCTTTCAGGGCCTCGTGCTCCTAAAATTAGATTGCAAGCTCTCCAGGAGAGGGATTCGCTATATACAAAACATTTCTGTGTGTAGGGCAACAATATATAAAGATTTAGGTTTTTTTTTTATTAAAGTCTGACTGCAAAAAACAAAAAAATCTAGGTTTATTTTAAAATTTTTAGTTGAAAAAAACCCCACATTTTTGGGGATTTATTCAAGCTCAATGCTTGAATTAATCTGAAAAAAAAAGGCTGAATTTGAAAATCCGGCATCTCAGACCTGCCGAGGTTGTATATAAGTCAATGGGAGAGGTTGCTATCCTATTTGGAAGTTTCTGTGGCCTGCGCTGAAATTAGCCCAAAAATCTGACTATTTCTGGCTTTTCAGGAAAAAAATCAGAAAAAATTGTACAATTCAGATTATTGCTCGATTTTAAAGAGTTTTCCCCGATCAATTAAATCATGCTTTTTTTATTAATGATAAATTAAGGTGAAATCGTGGATTCTAGCGTCTAGAACTTTTTTTAAAATAAAATACAGCGTACAAATAAGGCCCTTAGTTCTAGAAAATCTTGTGATTTATTAATGAAGTAAAATAACCGTGAAATAAGTATTCATTGCATGTAAGGGGAAAAACTATATTTTATATATTTATTTACATTAATTTGCCATAAATAGTCAACGAAATATTATGGCATGGCACATGACCTCATTTCCCAAACTGCATTGTGGTGTAAGTTTTCAAGTTTTTCAATTCATAAAACAAACATTTTTGCACTGTGTTTAATAGCATTTAATTACACTCTTTCTGCACCTAACTGAAATATAAGCTATAGTGGTAGCTAATGTGAATGACATGCAAAAGGAGCCCTGGTGTTTACACCTGCTTTTCAGTATCAACGTCCGGGGTTCCAAGTGCATAAATGGAATGTGCGATAGTGAACCCAATAAATATAAATTGATAAATATAGGACAGAACTATGATGCGCCTATAGGTTATTGCACTATAGTTATAAACTGCATTCTTGTTTCTATCTTATTTTGTTTGGCACTTGCCATTAAAGGAGAAGGAAAGCTACGGAGGCATTTTATTGCCAATAGATTAGCTGCAATAGTGCAAGCTAGAATGCTATATTTATTCTGTAGAATGTTATACCATACCTGAGTAAAAAGCTCTAGAAACTCTCTGTTTGTTTAGGATAGGAGCTGTAGTATTAACGTGGTGTGACATCACTTCCTGCCTGAGTCTCTCCCTGCTCTGGGCTCAGATTACAGCAGAGAAGGGGGTGGAGCAAACTGAGCATGCTCTTGCCCAGGGCAATGAGGTTTAAGCTGAAGGCAGGAAGTCTGATACAGAAGCCCATGAGTACACAATAGAAGGAAAGAAATGCAGTATTTCTTTTGACAGGGGGCTAAGAGCAGCACTACTTTGGGGGTTTACTGGTATATTAAGATGGACCTTTCTGATAAGGCTTACTTAGTTTTAACCTTTCCTTCTCCTTTAAAGTGGGTAATGTGCACCCATGCCCTGCTATATAATAAAGTAGGTTTTTAGCCAGCTACTTTTTGGAGTGCCTACCTGTCTATTACATTTAAATGTATTTGGCATTGTTGTGAAGCCGGCACCATTTACCATACTAAAGCACCCTGCTTACCCACTTGCAGAAAGGAGCGCTCTATATACAGGTATGGCATCTGTTATCCAGAATGCTTACCGAATAACGTATCTTTCCATAATTTGGATCTTCATACCTTAAGCCTACAATAATTTAAAAATTCAATAAACCAATAGGCTGATTTTACCTCTAATACAAATTAGGAATGCACCGAATCCAGGATTCGGTTCGGGATTCGGCCTTTTTCAGCAGGATTCTTCGGCCCGGCCGAACTTAATCCGAATCCTAATTTGCATATGCAAATTAGGAGTGGGGAGGGGAAAAACTTTTTGTCACAAAACAAGGAAGTAAAAAATGTTTGCCCCTTCCCACCCCTAATATGCATATACAAATTCGGATTCTGTTAGGTATTTGCCAAAATCTTTGGCAAAGGATTTGGGGTTCGGCCAAATCCAAAATACTGGATTCGGTGCATCACTAATAAAAATTAATTATATATTAGTTACTGTACTGTTCTATTATTTACAGGACAAAAAAGGGAAATTATTTTTTAAAATTTGGATTATCTGGATAAAATGGAGTCTATGGGAGACGGGTTTCCAGCTAGCTGGTCCCATACCTTTAAATAGAAATAGAGATGATGCCTACTTGCAATATATTTGGAGTTCACACAAGGATGCTGCAATTCTAGGAAAAAATACAATTGAAATGAATAATGCATTATGCCAATTTAGCATTTTGTACATTGCCATCCAGCTAGTAAATGAGTCCTTGTACCTCTGCCTATTTGTATTTACATACAATGGCATAACGGAGAAAACAGCCCCCCCTACTGGGTTTAAGAAGATTGTGCTGATATCCGTGCAGAATGTCTTTGTCCAAGGAAGCAATGTCATTATTACTAATATTTAGTGTTTGGAGAAAAGTATTGTCCAATGAAGCTGCCCCTGGCACGCCATAGATTCCGCAAAGATTTGTGCTTCAAAAAATTCCATACAATTCCAACTGCTGCAGAAACCACTCATATAAGTATTGGAAATGTACTACAAGTATTTGATGAAGAACAGAGCCTTCCGTATTAAAGTTCACAGGATTTGGTCTATCTTTGTGTCATGCTCTGTTTATATCCTGTGAGATTGGAACATCCCCTTTTCTAGTACGAGAACGCTTTCTACATGTTCTCTGGGGGAGCAGAATTTTATGCAGCTCACCAGAAGATCTGGCATATAAAGTAATTTAAGAGTACAAACATCCTTTGTATATCACTTTGTTTTATTTTTCTGTGTTATTTTCTTTGTTGATGGTGTGATATTTTAAGTGCAGCGCTATGGGCCCTTTGTTAAAAAAACATCCCTGCCTTGTTATAAATCTAAGAGAATTCCTGGCCATAAAAGGCAGCGAATGGGAAAAAGAAATAGGGGACTCGGCATACCCTGCCCCTGATTCACTCTGGTCTAACTGATTAACTTCCCTGATGTTTTTTCATTACATTCTACCTCTTCAAGAAAATGGATCACAAAAAATCCTCCTCCTTTTCATATGAATCCTAGCCATCCTCTTTCTCTGGGCATGCTAATCACATTTGCTTTTTAATTGATTCTAACAGCATGGAAAACTATATTCTACATTTTAGCGAATGGGACCTGCCGACCTATAAAAATGGCAAATATATCCAAACCTATTTATATTTGACAGATCCATTTCTCATACTAAAATGAAGGTTTTGGGGTAAGTGAAGTGGAAGTTGTGGGGAAGTGTAGTGTATGTTGCATTGCTGGTCATAACTGTTACTAAATTAAATAAAGGGCATGGTTTAACATGTTCTATTTTCTCCATGTAGGGTGCTATGGATATCTAATCCATATAAATATTATTAGATTTCTCCTGTATATAAAGTAAAACATGAGAGCATTGGAGCATTGTTTGTGTAATTCCACTTCTGCAACAAAATATATTATTATTATTATTATTAACATGTATTTATATAGCGCCACGAAAGTCGGACAGACCGTGGGAGAGAGTTGCAGAGGAGGGGTGCAAATACAAAAAATGCTATTTTGCCTATTATTGGGATTTGTATCAAAAATGTTTTATTACCTTAAGTCAAGTGTCTAACTGCTGCTAAAACTAAAAAAGTTACTTTTCCTTTAGATAATACATTCACTCAAGTTGCTAATATTGCCTCATTCATTAAGCTAAAACTAGTAAAACTACACAAGTTTTGCTAAAAACATTTTACATATAAAATTGTATAAAGCGCATTTTTTGTTTAATCAGTGTTTTACTTGTTTTGTTAAGGAGTCTTTTACACCTATAGGGTTAGATAGAAACTTGTGTCCTGACTATAAAATGCTAATCCCTATTAATATGCTGATAACTCCCCAATGGGGCACCTACAAGAGTTTTGAAATAAAGATTGGCTGATCCAAAGCAAAGCAAGTTATCTTAGAATTGAGTTATACTGAGCTTTACTGAGCATTTTTAAAATGTCGGGAGAAAATGTTGTTTATAATTTTTATGTCGTTTAAAAGACACATTCATAAAAGTGTCTGTAAACTGTCTTTCCTTCACTAAAAGGAAGAAATTTAGGCGGATTTCTGTTTGTGAATATGGAGAAAGTATTTTATACCAGTTTACCACCACTTTTACTCCAAAATGGACTTTCTCCACTTTTGTGAATTGTGAAGAGTCTAGGAACAAAATGAGGGTTATTTTTGCCCATGACCTGATACATCCTGACCACAATTTTTCCTCCACCACCAGGGCTGCAAAAACACAAGACAAGTCAAAAAATCCAGCCAGTTGACAGGGTCTGTAACCTCCATGGTGATACAGAGAGGCACAATATAAACAATAACCTCATATTTAAGGGAAAATCAACTTCAATCATGAATCGTTTGTAGTCACCCGTTAGAATTTGCATTAATCTCTAGGAAGCATGAGAAAACAAACCAAAATCTGCTTTGATTTTAGGGAAGATTAAACAAAAACAGACCAGGGGAAATGTTCACTAAACATGACTTCATCCCCTAGCTCTGTGATTTGAGGCAGCCTCTTCCCAGTTAGACATATGAAATGATATTCAGCATTGCTTCATATGTTATCAGGCCCCAGAGCGTTGAAACACCTACAACTCAAGTCAACACTAAATCATGTGCTCACATACTTATTGTTTATTACAAAAGCCTGGAGTGGCTGCAAGCCCAAAGGCAGACTTTCATAACAGACATTGCTGACATGCAGCAGCTGTGAGGATTCGACATTGGTTGAAAATATATTTTCCATTTATACTTATAAGTGGGGGTTGCCATTGTGCTTGACAGATTTTATTTTTTATTTTGTATTTACCTTTTTAGGGAAAATAAGGAGTCAGTTATGTTGTTATGTGTTATGGAAGGGGTACTTAATTTATTATAATACACAAGTTTTAGTGAGTTGTGACAAAAATGACATCACTACTCACCGTTTATAACTGATGACATCACTAGTCACCGTTTATGAGGATATAATTTACAGGATATTCATGGCTTTTGTGTATTATATAGTGAATAAAGTACCCCCTCTTGTAAAATATAAGGATATTATAAGTTACCGAGGAGTTTAATGACTATATAAAAATACGAGGCCGAAGGTTCCAGGTCATGGAACTCCGAGATAACTTCTAATATCCTCATATTTTGCAACTGGGGGTACTTTATTTATTATTTATTATAATACACAAGTTTCAGTCAGTCATGTGACAGAAATGACATCAGAATTCACCATTTATAACTGATGACATCAGAACTCACCATTTATAAGGATATAATTTACAAGATATTCATGGCTTTTGTGTATTATAAGGATATTTCTGTACATTCAACAGCATAGAAGAGCCGGTATTGAAATTAGGTTTGTCATACACAAAAGGATCAATAATCCTAAAAAATTAGTCAAATCTGAAAGAATTGTGCGATTCTGATTGTTCGCGATTTTATCAAGTCTTTTCCCGTACCAGATTTTTTTTCGAGTAAATTTATTGATAAAAATGTGCACTGGAGTTTGGTCGAAGTGGTTTTCAGAAAATAGTGCGAAATTTCAGATTTTAGTAAACATCCGATGAACAGTATTTACAGTACAATGTTGTAACTTGACACAACCGCCAGTGAAACTTTGTATTGGCAGTAAGGCTTATTTATATGGTTTTTTTTTCTCAGGGAATGGCAGTACTCATGCCCAAAATGAGATACAACCCTATAAACAATGACTGATTTATATTTTGTGTCTCCTACAGATAGCATGTTTGCCGATACGATGGCGCCTAGTCGCCTCAGCAGCCCCCGACTTAGTACTTGCGTGCCTCAGACCAGCCATGATTCTGCTAACTTCAACAACAATGAACTGGAGAACAACCAGGTGGTAGCCAAAATTGCTAACCTGAACTTGGGTCGTTTACCAGCACCAACAGATAATCATTCTATACCATGTTGCCCAAACAGAAGGCAACGACAGGGTATTCCCACACTGTTGGACATGGAACTTCATTTTCATCCTACTCGGGGTGCTGACATCACACTCTCTCCAGACAGAACGGTGGCATTTACCAACTGGCAGGAGAGTAATAGGACTATAGTATTCACAGAGCGGCCAGTCCATATTGGTGAGACACTCTTCACTGAAACTAGTCAACTGCCTCTGCCTTACTATAGCTCCTTCTCTTTTGGTATTACGTCATGTGATCCAAGCACATTACGGACCTATGATCTCCCAGCTAACCCCGATTATCTATTGGACAGAAAGGAGTATTGGGTAGTTCACCAGGGGCTGTACACACTGGGAAATTGGGATATCCATAGTTTTTCACTTCTACCCAGCGGTGAAGTTCATCACGGCATAAATGGAAACAATCGTGGAATGCTGATGTGTGTAGACACCTCACAACCTCTATGGATGTTCTTCACTATTCAAGGAATTATCAACCAGATAAAAATAGTGGGTATGTAATAAATTCATCTTATCATATTATCTAGATTGCACATAACATTTTGGTTATTTTTTATTTGTAGATTATTTTATTGTGTATTGTTTATAATTGCTCCACCATAAACCATACACTTGGCAAGATATTTAGAGATTAATAAAGTGTACTGTGGTTGTATATTGGACATCTATGGTAAATACTGTTAATGGGCCATACTGTTGTTGCTTTCTTAGGAAAAGCAGAAGTAATAAGATGTAAAACAATTGCCCCAGGGTTACGGATGGGTGAATTTCTCCCGTTTTCTGTGAAACTCGAATTTTGACCCCCTCGTAAATTTAGACGCCCGAGTCAATTTTGACACAGTCGTTTAAGTCAATGGGTGTCCGAATAGTGTTGACACGCAACGGTTTCCGACGCGCGTCCAAATCTTTTTGACGCCAGCAAATTTTCACGGGAGTTTCACAAATTTATTCACTGGCGGCGAAACTTGGAAATTTGCCGCAAATTTGCACTTGCCAAATTTATTCGCCCAGTACTACCCAGGTGCTTCCCATTCATTCTAAAGCGTTATAAGAAGCCAATTGCCTGTGTCGTTTATCTAAACTCCTATATGATAATTATGCAGATCTGCTGATTTAAAATCAAATTTGTGACATTTTTAATTCCTTTGCAATTAGCTATAAACAACTGTATGAGAATAGGGTTGGCTTTGATCAACATCATCCGTATCATAATCACATATATGTAATTTCAGTGAGTAGTAAAGCTATAGTCTGGTTTAAAGTTTAGGTCTGGCATCCAAATTTCAGTTTCAGTTGTTCCTCACTCTTTGCAAGTAGCAGTTTGTAGAAGATGACATTTGACTTCTCCTGGCTCTGGAGCATTTCTTTGAATGTGTTTGCCTTTAGGCCACCATGGGACTGCTCTTGTGGTTTTGCAGTTTCCTCTCTGCATCGCGAACCATGAGACCAAGTGCATTTCCCAAGACCTTTTAAAGTGTCTCCTGACTCTGAGTTATTTTTATTTGTGGGATAATATTTGCCGTTCTGAATTCTGCTAAGTGGAGGGGGCTTGTGATTTAGGTATTGTTCATGGCTTCTGTGGGAACAAACTCAATTCTTTGTGTTAGTAACATGCAAAGGCAGCATTATACACATTTATTCATGTAACAGCTTGGAAGACAGACGTTTATTTTACAAAAATATGTTCAGTGTTCCTTAGACCAATAACTGCTATGTGGTGATTGGTCAATAAGTGTCATTAGACCTGTTTCAACTTTTGCACCTTAGTGTGTTTATGTAGTCAATGTTTTTATTTAGGACCAAGACCAAATTGTCAGCTAACCACCATATAACCATAGATATTTCCAAATATTATATAACTCCGTTCTGTATATGATAAAAAAAGGCATCATGACACATTAATGGTGACATCATACAATCTTTCAGATAAATGTATGTGTATATGGGGAGGCCCATTTATCAAAGGTTGAATTTCGAATTAATTAAAAACATACTCACTGGGAGGTTATTTAAGAAAAAAGTTGAATAGCTATGAATAGCTAATATTCAATCAGACGATTTGAATCGTATTCGATTCATACAAATCAAAATTTTCTCCCCAAAAAAACCTTGAATGTCAGGAAGACTATTAACATTTCCAAATGGCTCAACGGACATCTGCCATTGGAGGCGGATATTCAAATTAGGACTAGTGATGGGCGAATTTATTAGCCAGGCACAAATTCATGGCGAATTTGGCCATTTCGCCGAATAAATTCGCAAATTTTTTGTCCATTTCACGGAAAATTTGCAAAATTCATGGCGAAGCGAAACGGGACAAATTCGCCCATCACTAATTAGGACTGTTTCCATGGTCGAGTTGTGATAAATCTCACATTTGAATAGGGGGATTAAAATCCAATGTGTACATTTTTAAACTCAAAAATTTGAATTAGAATTTACTATTCGACTTTTGATAAATCTGCCTCATAATTTATGTAAAATACATTTATGTAGATTTATGTATAATTTAAATATTTATGTAGAGACGTTTCAGAAAAAACTTTTTGTTGGATCTGCAAATTATTATAAAGGGGTATAAAGATGTTTACAGGTTTTAATAAAAAGCATTAAGCTTTAGATTAGCTTCAGGGGTCAATTTCTTGTTGGGGTTCTGGCTCAGTTTTGGGTTGTTTGCCTGTATATTTTAATTACAGGAAATAATGTGGGTGTTCAATTGACCTGAACTGAGAAAGCATATATTACAAATAGAATTGTGTATGTTCGCATCATTTTCAGACTAGCTAGTTTCTTGTATGTTGTATAAAAATAAATGATTAAACAATACTTTTATTGCTTTCAGGTACTGTTCAGTCCAGTGTTCTGTCTCCCTCTGGATCACCAAGTGGTTCCCCTTATGACAGTGATTCAGATTTGGCCTTCAGTGTGAACAGGTCCTCTTCTGCATCTGAGTCTTCCTTAGGTAAGTTTATAGCAGTTACAATAGATCATTACACATGTTTCGTGGTCCATAGTGATCCCAACAGTGTGTTTTTATGTCAGAATTCTATGACCATGTAAGTATCGTAAAATTAAATAGGAAAAAATCTATTTAGGATAACGAAGGATAACATTTAAGGTCATTTTTAAAAGAATGTTGAAGGATTTATTTATACTATGTACATATATATATTTAGACAAATACAAGAAGTCCTCTGCACTCAACCCCATTAACAATATATTTAAGACATTGAGACATTTTGTGCCTTAAGCTACCAAAAAATGCCTTACCCTTTAAATAAAATAGGAATTGATGTATTTAAAGGGTAAGGCATTTTTTTGTAGCTTAAAGGAAAACTATACCCCCCGCCCCCCGAACATTGTAGGTCTCTATAAAAAGATATTGCATAAAACAGCTCATATGTAAAATCCTGCTTCATGTAAATAAACCATTTTCATAATAATATACTTTTCTAGTAGTATGTGCCATTGGGTAATCATAAATAGGAAATAGCAATTTTAAAATATAAGGGCCGCCCTCTAGGATCCTAGGATTCACGGTGCACACAAACATACCACATATATCAGGTCACATGAGCCAATTAACAGACAGAGTTCTGTATTTTCTTTCCACACTTCTTCCTGTTACAGTTAGAGCTGCAGTATTTCTGGTCAGGTGATCTCTGAGGCAGCACACAGACCATCACGAAATGGTGGTTCAAGGCAAGAGATGTAAAAGGGCAATATTTTATATATATATATATATATATATATATATATATATATAATTTTTTTTATATATATATTTTTTTTTAATTTAGTTTTAAATAAACTCTGTTGCTTAAGTAATTCATTGTAAGGCACATAATGTCTCATTGTCTTAAATATATGTTAATAGATTGAGTGCAGATGAATTCTTGTATTTGCCTAATGAATTTTTAGCATGTACTCTTCAGGATGAAATTATCTTTGAGGATAGTTATAGAATATTATGGTGTTTGTAACATATTGTAATTTATTTCTTTCAGTGACGGCTCCAAGTTCCCCATTGAGTCCTCCCGTGTCACCAGTCTTTGCCCCTCCAGAACCACAAGGAAACAAAGTTGGAGAATGTGCAGTTTGCTTTGACAAAGAGGTTGAAACTGTCATCTACACCTGTGGTCACATGTGCCTCTGCAGTAGCTGCGGTTTGAAGCTCAAGAAGCAGATTAATGCCTGCTGCCCCATTTGCCGTAGAGTTATAAAAGATGTCATCAAAACGTACCGTCCTTAAACATTTACCCTTTCAACAGGGGCCTCTTGGACTTTTTTTATGAGACTTTTCTAAAAATGTTAAATCAGGGATTGTCCCCTCATGGAAACCATACTTTTTAATTTGGCTTTGGAATTTAATGTAAGGCTTTAAGTCTGTACTACCTACTGAATTCTCCTCGCCTGTCTCGTATTGGGGCTGTTTTAGTAAATATCCAAGTGTGTGAGCACTTGACCCAACCTGGTGCATTTTCTCAGGGTTTCAACAAGTCCAAAATATTCTTTTCCCCAAACTGAGAACTGAAAAAGTAAGCAAAGTTGCTAAAGACTTTTCCCAACAGACCCTTTGCACCTGGGGCCATCGTCATCTCCAATACTTGCACCAACATTAAAATGTAATTTGATAAATAGTATTCTGTAAAATGATAAATGTATAGAGAGCCAGGTCCATTGCGAGGTGATGGTTGTTGTCAGCAACGCTTGGCACACACAGCTTGTATAGAGAGGTTGGTGATGTGCTGCACTAGCATTTATTCTAGTGGTTCTGTTTCTGGTGAGGGGCTTATTCCACTCATAATTATCACCTCAAGCAGTTGTCAATACCCTAAAAACACATTGGAGGTCATTTATAAAGTTTGCGCAGTGCATATTTTTCGCAAATGGTTGTATTGTGCATGAACGCAATATATTGCACTGCTCTGCCCGTCTTTCCGGTTTTTGCAAATTCGCAGTGTGAATAAATTTTCACAAATGGTGCACAAATGAGACAGGAGTTTGTGTGAGCGCACCCAATGTGCGAGGTTGTTGTGCGCGAAAATAGCGTTGACAGTAACATAAATTTGCAGTTTGCAAAACTGTTTTGAGAATATTTTATCCGCCACCAAAGTTGTGGCATAATTGAGTCACAGTGTGTGCACAGAAAGATTTGCGAATTGTGACATATTTATAAAGCCCCTTTCGACATTCGCATTGTGAACAAAAAATTTGCAATTCTGTTTGCACCCTCTTATTCAGCTTTATAAATATAACCATGAGCAGGGCAAATATATTCACTTTGCGAACCAATCTGCCCTGCGCAAAGTTTATAAATGACCCCCATTCTCTTTGCGAAAAAAATATTGTAGCTCATAAACAATACCATATATCCTGTATATTTATATATATATAGATAGTTTATTCATTTAATGATTACGTTCATTTGAAATACAGGTTTAAATTGATACACCCCTCTGTTACCCACAATACAGCTTTCCATATTGCTGTGATTTCCCTTCAGTAATGTCATTTGCTATTTTTATATGCACAGTGTAAATTTTAATCCTAAGAAATAATAGAAAAGAACTCAGCTGGCAGTTGATTTTTTGTATAGTTTTTGCTCTGGGCTACTTTGAGGCTGATATTATTCCCATCCTTCATTCCAAATGAACTGCAGCCTGTACAGAGGCTTTACAGCAGTTGTATTAAAATGATTTATAGGCCATTTCAGGCTGGTTTGTGTATCCAGGTTTTAATTGGCCTTGGTTTGAGAAGAGAAGAAGGCCCCCCAGCCCAATCTAATAGGACATATGCCCTTTCTTGGCCAGAATATTGAGAACCTCTTTTTCAAGATAATATTGTAATTCCGAGGGACATTTTAATAGTTATGGTGTAAATGAGACTTCTTGTTGTTCATGTGTCTCAGTAGGAACATTGGTAGGTAGCTCTGTGTTCTTGTGTAGTCTGTAGTTGATGTTTTAATAGAAACCTCGGTGAGTCTAGTTCTGTGGCTTTTTCAGGCAAGAAGGTCTAGGGGTGGTTGGTGCAGCAAGTGAACACGGAAAAGAAGAGATTTGAAGAATGTGAATTGAGGTTAGCAGAATGAGGCTGCAGTGCAAGACGGCAGCTTAAAGGAGAAGGAAAATCATTTCACACTTGGGGGTGCCAAATGTTAGGCATCCCCAAGTGAATGGATTGACTTACCTGAAACCCTGAGCCGGTGATCCTATCAGCAGAAAACTGCACCGGGTCGGGATTATTCCAGTGAGCACCACGGAGCAATCCTTTTCCGTCTTCTTCTTGCTTTTGCGGCTGCGCAGTAGAGTGAAAAGCCGAACTTTAACTAAAAAGCCGCCTATTTAATTCTACTGCGCATGCGTCTGCCACGGGAAATTTGAAGAAAAAAGAAGCTGGAACGCTCCGTGGTGTTCGCTGGGGTTTCGGGTAAGTAAATACATTCACTTAGGGGTGCCTAGCATTTGGCACCCCCAGATGTGAAACGACTTTCCTTCTCCTTTAATAAAGGAAGCTATCTTATCCCTCTCTGTTACGTTCTGCTGGCCGAATGGGAGTCCTCTCTGGAAGATAATTGGCAGTTTTCAAACCCACGACAAAATCAAAGAGCATTGAGGAATATTCACCATTGGTTTTAGTGTCTATAGAATTTTAAAAAAAACAACAAAAATAGGAAGTTTGGGCCATGCATTGCCTTAAGCAAGCAGAGCGAAAAAAACATGTGTTAACTCTATACTATAGAATCCGCTCCATCATTTTATTCCACTGGATATGGATATATTAAATAGGTTAGATAATGACAAAACTATGCTCCAATAACCAAACATTTATAAACGTCTATAAAGGAGAATGGTAAATGTTAACCAGCTTTTAAATAGGGGCTATACTGTGTCTGCTGAATTTCACTTAGTGAAGGGTAAATACTTTTACTGTCATCGCTTTATGATAGCCGTGCAATTTATGAAAGTATGTAGGGAATTGTTTTCTGTTGCTGCTGCTATACTTGGGACTTTTCCAACCATAAATCTTCTCTTCTTTGGTGCGACTAATCTCCTAGAACAGTCTCCTGCCGGCTAGAATGTAAATCACCGGCAGGATGGCAATCGGTGCGCTTTGTTTTCCGATGTCGCCTCACGAGGAAACTTCGGGTGACTTTGGAAAACAAAGCGATCCCAGTGCCATCCCACTGGCGATTTAGATCGGGAGGCAGTTCGGGAAGATTAGTCTCTCGAAGAAGAGGCAAATTTATTGCCAGGCAACTAAATTTCCCCGAATCTGAGCGTGTCTCTCTCTAAATGGTAAGTCTGGATTGGCTGTAAAAACAGCTTTCCAAAAATCTGGCAAATTTGAGGAACTTTAGGCAAATATTAGATATATGGCAGCACAGGAGGTGACTTTTGGTTCGCTAGCAATGTAAATGTTATATGGTGTTTAATGTGGATCTTAGTGAAGGAAATCTACTTGTAAAATATATTTAAATTATTTATTGATCTCCCTCATTTCCCCCAACATTATAATCACAGGGTTATTATGGAATAATATAAGTTTTTTGCTTAAACAATGTCCTGGTAGCCTGTTGTTTTTGAAGAAGAACACATTACAAGTTGTGATATGTTTAGTAACACAGCACTGACTTTAATGGAGTCACCTTATGTGAAAAGCTGACATTCAGTTCTGTTGTACTTTGTTGTTTTAGTATTATTGCCATATTGGATCCTTTCAAAAACAGATTTCCTTTTGTGATCACGTTGTTGCTTTTGGAAATGTTATATACAGTGCATTGTATTCTGGAACGCATCGGAACTTTAAGGAATTGCGGTGAAGATATCAGGAACTCCAGCTCATAAGGCTTTTCTGGAAAGACCTCAGGATTTTCTTTTTAACTAAAATTGGCACAACAATGGTGCCTTATAGAGCTATATACTCTGTAGATTTAATCACCTCTTCTTAATGGTTTTCTCTCTCTATGCTGGAGATCTAAAGCAATCGAATTTTATAAAGACGGAATCAAGGCATAAATCAATGTGTTTCTGTATCCTAATAAAAGCAGTAGATTTGGGAGGGCCGAATAGTGTAAGGAATGCAGCCCAAAATAGTAGCATTTTTTTTAAACATTTTCAGCTTTTTATAAGGATTGACCTTTTTCAGAGCCCTTGACTTGGGTCTTTTCTGCCGATTCAGGTAAAGGGCTGCAAAATGGAAATGAATACATTTTCCAGCACTTATGCATGGCAGACCACCTAGAAAATGTTGCAGTTGTCACTTTTTTTTTATTAATATTAAACGCAACATCAGATTCTAGTCTGTCGAAAAAGGCCATACTCTGCAGACACAGTACAGTATGCAGCTGAACATGGACATCATACAGGGGGCCCACAGGTAGTTTGACTTCTATACAGTTGTTCCATTCAGACAGCCAAGTCTTTGCTTCCTCATCCACCAATACATCATATACTGCACAACATGGTGTATCAGCAGATGAGATTTTCAAACTTACCCAATCTATGAACTAGTACCCATGACACATACTTATTGTTCTGGATTGTCTGGCCACTGTACACTGAGGGCAGACACACACACTCAGATTTAGGGAGATTTAGTCGCCCAGCGAACAATCGCCTCTTCTCTGGGGCGACTAATCTCCCCGAACTGCTTCCCACCGGCTAGAATCTAAGTCGCCGGCGGGATGGCAATCGGTGTGCTTCGTTTTTCCGAAAAAACAGAACGCTCTGAGTGCCATCCCGCTGCTGATTTTGATTCTAGCCAGCTGGAGGCAGTTCGGGGAGATTACGCCCCCAAAGAAGAGGGCGATTTAACACCTGGCAACTAAATCTCCTGAATCTGAGTGTGTGTGTCTCTGCCCTTAAGGTGGCCATACACAGACATCTGCTCGTTTGCCAATTTCTCTCCTCAATATGCGGATCATAATGCAGGCAATACAGGCGGTCATTTTGCAGGACCACATCAACGAACAGATGCAGCCGAGATCCAACCGGATTTTTACCCCTGACAGATCAACATCTGACTGACTATCTGATATCGATCGGGGAAGCCCGTCGAAGAGCCCCACACACGGGCCAATAAGCTGCTGACTTGGGGGAGTGAAGTTAGCGATCGCCACAATCCGCTAGAGTGAAATTCCACCGCTCTCCATTAATTTCTATGGGATTTTGAAAGGCGCATTTATCAAAGGATGAACTTTCATTTTCACCCATTGATGAATACTGTTTTAAAAATCCCATTGAAACAAAGGACTGTGTCGATCTCTAACTTCACTTTTTGATAAATATATCCCTTGGTCTGTCGGCAGCTTTTATTGGCCGTGTATGGCCAGCTTAACAACTTTCTATCATACAATGGTCTAAGTCAGGGGTCCCCAACCTTTTTTACCCATGAGCCACATTCAAATGTAAAAATAGTTGGGGAGCAAGACAAGCATAAAAAAGTCCCTTGGGTGCCAAATAAGGGCTGTAATTGGCTATATGGTAGCCCCTATGTGAATTGGCAGCCTAAAGGAGGCTCTACTTGGCTCTCTACTTAGTTTTTATGGAATTAAAACTTGCTTCCAAGCCAGGAATTAAAAAATAATCACCTGCTTTGAGGACACTGAGAGCAACATCCAAGGGGTTGGAGAGCAACATGTTACTCACGAGCTACTGGTTGGGGATCACTGGTCTAAGTATATGTATGGCCAATTAAAATTGGCCTGGTATCTGATCAGGTATGCATGGGCATTACATTATCATCTCTTTGGCTAAGAATATCCAACAACAACCTCTTCCATCTTCTAAAAGCCACAGGGAGTTCAATTAAATCTGAAAGCCTGCAGGAAAGGGTATTCCCACAAGCTGGAAAACCATTTTTATAATATTAATACAGGGATAAATATATGAATTGTGGTCAATTTCATTGCATGAGGTTGGTTACAAACAGGTGCCTGTAGTTATAATTCATAGTATTACATATATTCCATGTGATCAGATCCACAGAAAACCATGACACCTATTGACAGTCAGTCACTCTTGAGGTTTAACCTTTGGGGGTCTTTGATAGATTGCGCCTCCATTTTGCCAAGCCAAATCTCAGCAGGTATAACTCTGAAAGCAAATGTCGCTGTGAGGTGAACTTACTTCTTCTCCACTTCCTTCTTCTCCACTTCCTTCTTCTCCACTCTCCAGAAAGACAATCGTTTGTACAATGAATGTCATTATTTGTAACTTAGAAGCTTCTATAATGGAAAGGTAAAATGATTTGTATAGCAGATGTCTGTGCCTTAATAAGGGTGTTTGTGCACTTTTTATATTCAAACGAACAAAAAAACTAAAAAAAAAAAAAATACCACGTTACATGTTAGTTTTATATAATTACCACTGGTAACTGCTTTTTGATATTTGCGTGAAAATTGTATATTTCACATCCCCATAAAAAAAGAAAAAACCCAACAAAAACAATTGTTTTGATTGATCTTTGAAAAAAGAAATACTGTTGAATTCTGGTTCATGACTGTGATTATCTGTGCTGCCTCGTAAGCTTAAAGGAGCCCCTGTAAATGGCTTGCGGCTTTTTTTGCACTTTGTTCTTCATGATCTTGTTTTGTGATTGTGTTACTTTTGTCATTGTATATTTCTCTAGGTTTTGCATCAGTACCATTACTTTAGTTCAAATACAAATAAACATTCAGCTTGTTTAACTCAAGGGTAAATGATTATTCTTTGTGGAAATATCTTTGTCGCACTCATTAAAAAGCTGTTGGCCTTAAAGGAACAGTTCAGTGTAAAAAAAAACTAGGTAAATAGATAGGCTATGCAAAATAAAAAATGTTTCTAATATAGTTAGTTAGCCAAAAATGTATAAAGGCTGGAGTGACTGGATGTGTAACATAATAGCCAGAACACTACTTCCTGCTTTGCAGCTCTCTAACTCCGAGTTAGTCAGCAACTTTAAGGGAGGCCACATGGGACATAACTGTTCAGTGAGTTTGATAAATGAGAAGATACCCTTAATTATGATTTATCCCCTCAATAGAAGACGAGGTCTGATTGAATCAGTATAGCTTTATAACAACAAAGAAAAAAAAAACCCCTCTTCTATCAGGTACCCCAAAGGTCCGTTTCTATTGATCAATTTACAAATTTAACAATTTAATTTCCTTATCCTCTTTAAATTACCCTAAATTTACCCCAACTAAGTTTATACTATTAAAGTGCAATTGTTATTAATTCAATTTATTAAAAATATTAATTGAATTCCATGATTAAAACTGAAAAATGAAGGTGCTAATTCATTAAGTTCATGTAAAGGCAGATGTTAAAAATCGAGACCCCAGTCCTGGTTTTCCTGCCTTTCTTTGCTTTGTGGTGTCCCAGGGATAGAAAAATATTAGGTAGAACGTTTTGGGACAACTCCACCTCCTCTTATTTTCATTCTTTTACATCTGGTTTGAGCTGCTGGGGAATTGATTTATCCTGTTAATTAATTTTGGTCTCTTATCAATTTCTATCGAACACCAATTAATTGTAATAAGTCCTGGATGGTGGACAAATGCACTTGCAATTTACGTATTTTTAACAATTAATTTATCGTAACTTAACACTAACGCACTTTAGGAGTTGTTCACTTTCATTCCAATTAATGGTGATTTATTTAATGGGAGGCAGATAATTAATTAGAATTAATTTAATCTGCCTTTACATGAACTTAATGGATTAGCACCTTAATTTATACGTTTTAATCATGGAATTCAATTAATATTTTTAATGAATTGAATTAATAACAATTGCACTTTAATTGACTAAGTATAAACTTAGTTGGGGTGAATTTGGGGTAATTTAAAGAGGATAAGGAAATTAAATTGTTAAATTTGGAAATTGATCAATAGAAACGGACCATTGGGGTACCTGATAGAAGAGGGGTTCTTTTCTCTTTTTTTCTTTGTTGTTCAGTGAGTTTACAATTGATCCTCCGCATGCAGCTCAGATTCAAAAGCAACAGGCTGTACTCACACAGGCGCATGTACAGCCCCATTGAAAAAAGCTAAATGCGTCTATTCCTGCGCTCCCCTGAGGCTGACGCAGGAAAAACGGAATGCAGGGGAGCGCAGCTTCAACCGCTCGTCAGTAAGAGCCCTAAACGTTGTTCGATGAGCGTTCCATGTAAGAGTGCCCATGTACCGGTAATTAAAACTGCATATAAATAATGTTCCTTGTGCAGAATAATGCCCATGTGATTTACCAAGCATCAACATAAAAATAAAGTGCTTATAATGCAATAAAAATAGTCTACACCCACATAAGGACCACAATCCTTTAAATTTGGGATTTATACAAGAGAATATGTGCATAGATTTATGGTATCTTTGATCAGGCCATCAGAAAAATAGCCAGGTATGGGTCAGCGGGCCCACTGTGTTTTTTCTAGGGATGCATCGAATCCAGGATTCGGTTCGTGATTCGGCCTGTTTCAGCAGAATTCGGATTCGGCCAAATCCTTCTGCCCGGCTGAACCAAATCCTGATTTGTATATGCAAATTAGGGACAGGGAGGGAAATCTGTGACTTTTTGTTACAAAACAAGGAAGTAAAAAATGCATAGGCAAATTAGGATTCTGATTAGGTTCGTTATTCGGCCGAATCTTTCGCGAAGTATTCGGGGGTTCGGCCGAATCCAAAATAGTGGATTTGGTGCATCCCTAGTTCCCTGTGTCCCACCGGTCCAGTCTGATCCTGTCTAGATCAAATCACCATATGTAAAACACTGTTTCACATAAATCTTATCCTTTGATAAAAAAACTTTACTAGTAGTATATGCCATTGGATAATCTCATATATAGCAAACTGCCACATTAAGGTCCACACTAGTTTGTACTGTTCTTACACACAAACTATATTACATACCTCCCAACATTTTTAAACTAGAAAGAGGGACAAAAGGTTTTCTGTGTGCAAGTCAGCAACATTTTTGGCCACACCCATGTTATGCCCACACCCCCTAATTACCATTTTACAAAATTTGGCAGGTTATGGAAAGTTTGATCACATTTCTGGGGAGTTTAGGGTCAGGTTCTATGTGTAATTACAGTTTTGCTAATGAAGGTGAATTGCCCTTTAAGCGGCAAGTCACATTTTTTTCCCCAAAAGACCTGATTATATTACATAGTTACAATTGTTTCTTTGCTTATCTTAAATTGTAACAAAAGTGCACCTGCCACTATTCTGGGCTCTCTGCCAAAAGCCAATAAAGTTAGAAACGTTGTATCTTTTTCTGGTTGTTCAGTGCAGGAGATCAAAGAGAAAGTTGGGACATTTCAGTAACAATCCTGAGACTTCGGGTTGAGCTGTCAAAACCGGGACTGTCCCCGTGAAAAAGGGGACAGTTGGGAGGTAGGATTGACATTTAAGAACATACAAGAAATACTTACAGTAGCATTACAGTGACAAATGAACTGCCAGACCATGTTAAACTCAGCACACTGCTTATGAGTACCACGGATCTGCATTCCACTTTCTGCATTTTGTTCACCTGCTGCACCTTAATCCTTCAATTTAGCAACCAATAACCATGTGGGCTCACATGAGTGATCATTCCCTGCACCCAACAAAAACAAAAATGAGACGTAATATTAAAAAAATCTTTTCATTTTCTAAGATACTGGTGCCATGGTCTTTGCATAAAATGTATAGCATATATAATATATATTTTTTCTTTTAGCTTAAAGGAGAAGGAAAGGTGTGTTGCACTTGGGGGTGCCAAATGTTAGGCACCCCCAAGTGACTGTATTGACTTACCTGAAACCCTGGGCCGGTGCTCCTATCAGCAGAAAACTCCACCGGTCTTCCTCCTTTTTTGCATGGCTGCGCATGCTCAGTAGAACGAAAGGCTGAACTTTAACTAGAAAGTTGGCTATTTCGTTCAACAGAGCATGCGCCTGCCCTCGGATATTTGAAGAAAGAAGAAGCCGGAAGAGGATCGCTCTATGGTGCTCACTGGAATAACCCCGGGCCGGTGGAGTTTTCTGCTGATAGGAGCATCGGCCAGGGTTTCTGTAGTGTAGTTCAGCTGAAACGTTGTGTATTCTAGTTATAATAAACATTACTGTCTGAATGTTGCCTCTAGGTTAAAAATGTTAGTAACATATCCAGAGTTCAGATTTAAGGCACATGAGCTATGGTCTCTAGTCAATGCTGGCTCTAGTCAATTTGGCAACCTTGACCCCTTCATATTCCACTTTCACATACAAATATTTTGCCTGCTGCTTCACTCCACATGTTGCCTATGAAGAGATGCCACTGACCAGTGAGATGGAATGTGGAGTCCAGTCCTACTCTTCCCACAAAAGAGGACTCTGGGTAAACTGGACAGAAATAAGTCACCTGAAAATAGGGGAATCCCATAATTCTCTAGATAGTTGCCTCTTCTGCCCTGACTATACCCTACAGGATCAATGTAACATTCAGGACGTTACAGTTTGCAACAGATGCTAAGGGGAAAAGTCATTTTTGAAAAAAAAAAAAGCACTAGTAAGCGGTTTACTCACATTTTACATATATAATAATATTTTTTGCTTATTTTGCATTTTCTTTTACATTGTTTGGTGTGGACCTCTGTGTTGTGGCTAGTAATCTATAAACGGATACTGTATATGCAACCTTTATTGATTCTGCATCCACAATATACAAATGATTAGCAAACACAAGGGTATATTGCCATCTAGTGGTAATGACTGTGCACTAGTTAAGGAAAGAAGATTTGCTACTTTCAATATTCACATGTAAGTTACTGGATCATAATGGATTCATATAAAATGGGGCCACAAGCATGGCTAGTGAATAGGAGCCTGGTATTACCACGGCCAGTTTAGTGTATCCTCCATATTCAGCTGACTTTAGGGGATAAGGGAATACTCTGAGCAGGTAGGTAGGTAGGAAGAGTGTGACACAGCAGTTAATACAGTATTTAGAGTGGAAGTGGAGTAGGATGGCAACAGTGACACTTTTACTTTTTACATTACCCAGCCTGTGGGCTTAAAACTCCTTTTACCACTGTAACAGGGGGCACACACCAAATATAGATCTATAAAATGAATGTCAGTGCAGGTGTGATGATGCTTTGTATGTATCTCCTAAGGCCTCTCAGCTGTTGTAGAACTCCTAGCACTCCCTACAACTCCCAGCACTCCCGACAGCCTACTAGCTCTACTTTAAAATCAAATGAAGGGCTACAGGTTACCCAAATCCTCAAATTCTCTTTTTTGTGGTGACAGTCTTAACCCATTTCTCAGGGTTAGCCATTCCGCCTTTGCAGCAGCAATTTCTTTATCTTCTTCACTGGTCCTGAAAGAAAAGTCATTAAAGGGATACTGTCATGGGAAAAAAAAAATTGTTCAAAATGAATCAGTTAATAGTGCTGCTCCAGCAGAATTCTGCACTGAAATCCATTTCTCAAAAGAGCAAACAGATTTTTTTATATTCAATTTTGAAATCTGACATGGGGCTAGACATTTTGTCAATTTCCCAGCTGCCCCAAGTCATGTGACTTGTGCTCTGATAAACTTCAATCACTCTTTACTGCTGTACTGCAAGTTGGAGTGATATCACCCCCTCCCTCCCCCCCCCAGTAGCCAAACAAAAGAACAATGGGAAGGTAACCAGATAAGAGCTCCCTAACACAAGATAACAGCTGCCTGGTAGATCTAAGAACAACACTCAATAGTAAAAACCCATGTCCCACTGAGACACATTCAGTTACATTGAGAAGGAAAAACAGCAGCCTGCCAGAAAGCATTTCTCTCCTAACGTGCAGGCACAAGTCACATGACATGGGACAGCTGGCAAATTGACAATATGTCTAGCCCCATGTCAGATTTCAAAATTGAATATTAAAAAATCTGTTTGCTCTTTTGAGAAATGGATCTCAGTGCAGAATTCTGCTGGAGAGAGCCAGGACTCTCAGCCTACTCTCTACCTGTCATGGCAGCTCTCCCTATTCAGTTTTTTTGCCATGACCAATGCTCCAGCTCCACCTGCAATAAACGTTATTGACACTGGACACAAATATACAAAACAGGGGACATAAGAAACAGCATAAAAAAGAGGTGTAAGTAGTGGAAAGAGTATGGGTGGATATTGGGCAGGTCAGCCAGCACCATGTTCCCCTTCCTACCCAGGAATATCTTGTGAATAAGTTAGACTTTCAGAGCCACATCTGTGCTACTCAAGTCTAAAGAGGTGCAGCGATGTCTGGGTCAGCCTGTGCAAAGTACCTAACAAATTGGCACCCCCAGTTGCTTTGACTTGGGTTTTCCTTTAGCATAGGTTGCATTTTAGAGCCATTAGACCCCTTATTTCAGTGTTAGTGGACACCCCGTTCAAGCTCTTACAATAGCAAATCAGGGTTGCAATGTGTCGAACTACTCTAAGACAAAACAATAACAACTCCAATGAAATGTATTGCAGCTATAGAATTATGCAATTAGGTGGAATTATCACCTTCTTGATACATATTGCTTGAGTTTTATTGGGAGGCAGTGATCTAGCAACCATTGTGGGGATGATAACCATCAACGTGGAGAGGAGGTAAGAAACCTGCTGCAAGTGAGCGACTAGTGAATGGGGTCGTATGGCCATATCATGGGCACCAATACAACTTGGCCTGGTTCTAGGTGTGGCAACTGATGATCATTTTAATATAGGGTCATTTGTAGAGAAGATGCTAAAAGAAGGCGAATTCTAGGTTGATATTTGGAGGCAGGTGTGAGTGTGCAGTTCCACATTAGCTGTGCACATTACTGGGAAATGACATATACTGTAAATATCTATTCCTAATGAAATGCTTACAATTACTTCGACTAGCTTTAAACTGATCATACAGCCGCCAGAGCTTTACTGTTGCTGATCAGCAGCCCCTGAATATTTACTGTGTGACCACCAATGGTTGCTCATGGAAACAGAAAACATTCCCCTGAAAACCACAGTATTGGTTAAAGCATGTGATACCGGCAGGGACTTAAGTTACAGGTATATTTGTTCATTTAGGCATAGTTTTTCCACGGGAGGCATACAGTAACTTCTTAGGAGAAGCCAGATCCACTTTTATAAATAAACCAGTTTGGTGTTTTCCTGCATCAAAGGGAATTAAAATAAATAGGGCAAATGCCAATCACAGCTCTCTAAAGAATGAAAAGTTCTTTCATATAGAGTTGCTAAGAAATAATCTATAAGAGCTTGACCACCAGATGCAAACTTATAATATATAGCTGAATATGAGCTGAATTCTCATTTGCATCTTTGTTTTGTGACAAAAAGTCACGCCATCTCCTTCCCGGAACCCTAATTTGCATATGCAAATTAGGATTTGGATTCGGTTTGGCCGGGCAGAAGGATTCAGCCGAATCCTGCTGAAAAAGGCCAAATCCCAAACCAAATCCCTAAAAAAAATTATAAAAATATATATAATTTACATTTATGACATTACCAGTCCTTTAATACTCCCAAGTGTTATAGGCTTTACCTTTGAAGAAAACGCAGAACAAAAATGTATTTTTAAAAAAAGCTCTTTATTGGGTGAAATCGGGTTTTGTCATGCTACAATAGACAAAAACACCAAAAAGAGAACGTTTGGACAAACAAAGGCATCATAGGCAGGTACGAAGTTAGGAATATATATATATACCGTATATACTCGAGTATAAGCCATCCCGAGTATAAGCCGAGGTACCTAATTTTACCTCCAAAAACTGGGAAAGCTTACTGACTCGAGTATAAGCCTAGGGTGAGAAATGCAGCAGCTTCTGGTAAGTTTCAATCAAAAAATTGAGGGTTTCTGCTCCCATTGGAGGTGCTGGCGTCTCGTTTTTGGATGCCGGCGACCATTCTTGGAGACTAATCTTGGACGCCGGCGACTATTCTTGGATGCCGGCGACTATCCTTAGACGCCGGTGACCGTTTTTGGGCTTGACCCGAGTATAAGCCGAGGTAGAGTTTTTCAGCATATTTTGGGGGCTGAAAAACTCAGCTTATACTCGAGCATATACGGTATATATATCAAACATGGACAAAATGATCAATGCTCGTAGTGAATATTTGATGGAGAAATATATAAGCCCTCTAATTACATAAGAGAAGCCATTGGTCAGAAATGTGGTCTCTTTTTTTTTTAAGTCCGTTCTGCATTAAAATCCCTTGTGGTATAACTAGTAATTGGCAATACTCAGGTTTGTTACCGGTGGGTATATATATATATATGTGTATATATATATATATATATATATATATATATATATATATATATATATATATATATATATATATATATATATGTGTGTGAGAAGTGAATTAGATTTTGGCAGAATAGAAGGCTGATTATGTGTTAAAGGAAGCAGAGACCATGTAAAACAGATGCGTAATACTGTGAAGGCACAATGAAAGGGATTGGAAAAGGTCACTTTGGCTCAGTCACAAATTTACTATGAAAACTAAGAAGGAAAAGCACATTTATACTTCCTAGGCACACTGATCAAAAGAAGCAAACCCCAGAGGAAAATCAGAGATCTCCTATCTGCTTTGAAACCGAATCTCTAAGATTGTTGCAGGTCTACTAACCCACAGTAGCCAATCAGAACGTTGACAAAGCAGGCTGTAAACGGACTGCTACAGGTTACTTGAGCCGTCTTTGCCCCCTTTACCTGTTTAGATGTAACTTTGGATATACATATAAAAACAAAGGGATGCTCTGCAAAGTAAACATTTTGTTGTTTTCAGGCTGATACGCAGTGGGACAAATTTACTAAAGGGCGAAATGACCAACGCTGGCATGACGTCATTTCGGGACTTTGCTGATTTACTAACGGGCGCTGGTGTAAATTCGCTAGTAAAGAAGATAGACTGTAGCGCTACTTCACACTCTAAGCCAGGTGAATTTTCGCTATGGCGAATGGACGTAACTAGGCAAATTCACTAACTTGCGCATTTTACTGAACGTTACCTCATGCGCCAGACTTGCCTTCGCTACCTCAGACCAGGCAAAGTGCAATAGAGCAGATAGGCTTGCTTCAAAAAAAATGTAAAATTTTTCTACGTCCCAAAAAATGCCGGCGGCTTTTCAGTTTTTCAGGGTGATAGGCTGCAAAAGATCGTACGTTTTTTTTAGGGTACCTTCCTTCCCCCCTACATTTCCTAACATATGGCACATAAACTATACACTGGGCTCATGTGTAGGGCAATATAACAACTTTATTTTATTTTATTAAGGTTTCCCGGGCTTGTGTAGTGTAATGTATTTGCTGCAACATATACGTCCATTCTACTTTAACTTCCCACCATATGCAAATTAGCTAACGCTAGCGCAACTTCGCTTTGCTTGCCGAATTAACGCTAGCGGAGCTTTGCCATCGTTCGGCGCCCTGGACGCAACTTCGCATTTTAGAGAATTACAGTTGTCCTGGCAAATTTTTGCCTGGCGAAGTGTGGCAAAGTGTGGCGATGTGGGTGAAGCTGTCGCTGGCGAATTTCCGGAGGTTAGTGAATTTGCCCCAATGAGTCTTCAGAGCACAGTGAAACTAGTAACAAGCGCACGGGTGATGCAGACCCCATTTCAGTGAAGCAATAGCAAGATATATAATAATACTGCAGGATAATAATATACTATCAAATGTGCAATGTGTGCGTGTACATTTTTTTTTTTCTCGCCCTGTTGATGTTTAAATGAACACCTGTCAAAGTAAACAGAACAACAAGAGAGGCAGCGGCAAGTTGGCTACTCACCATATCGTTCTCTTCAGAGAAGACAGCAAAAGCTTGGAGCACAGCTCCACTACATACAAATACCAGATTTCAGCTATAACATATTTCATTCTCAAACACATGTCCAATTTCTAGAAAAAACATTAGTTAAAAAATGTGTGTATGGTTAGCCATTTGGACTCCTAAAGTTCTGCAGAAAATATGAACCCAAGCCTGTTTACAGGGATAATGCTACTGTATTTATAACTAATCAAGGCCTAAGTGCTAATGAAAGCACGAAATGTGTAAGGCTGTCATGCTGTCTTTAATAAATTGCCATCATTTTACAAGTCTGGTCTGGATTATATTTTTGCATAGAGTGCCTACATTTTACCATATGATTCCCCCCGCCAGCTGAAGTTTCAGGGCATTGCACTTGGAGACTCCATTTACAGCTGTGCGTTAGCCATTGGGCACTTTTCTAAACCTTAGTTCCTTATTATTAAACTAACCAGTAATTATTACTAGCCCAGTGTGAATACCTTAGATTTGGAATTCTCAGTAAATCATATTTTCAAAATGTCTAAACACGTCAAGACTCTAAGGGGGTTATTTAGTAAAGATCGAATGCCAAAAAATCGAAAAGTCTAGGTTTTTTTTTTTTTTACTATAAAATCTGAATTTTTTAGTGGAAAAAAAATTAAATTTTTCGGAATCAAACACCAAGGGTGTTAAAAGTCCAAATAAAAAAGTACTCCCGCTCAGACCTGCTGAGTTCATGTAGAAGTCAATGGGAGAAGTCCTGAAACTATTCTGATCCGTGCTGGGTTTTGTGCAATAATCCATTTAATTTTTTGTGGTTTTTGAGCGGAAAATCCAAAAACTGTACAATTCGATTATTTATTTATTTTTTTTACAATTTTTTCTAGTTTTTTTCCTGCACAGGAAATTTTTGGAAAAATGTTTTGATAAACCCGGTGCGAGATTTGGTTAAAGTAGTTTTCAGATAATACTCCGATATTTTTGGATATTGGTAAATAACCGCCTTTATGTCCGAGGGGTATAAACCTCAGTTCCAAAGTGAATGGGGAGAAACATTTGCCAATCTTGTCAGCAGAAGAATTAAGCCCTACAGGGAATTATTTCCTTTTCTTTAGAAAATCTTTATACCTGATGTGATTTCTTTCAATCTCTTTTCTGCACCCCATACCTCTCTTCTTAGACTTTAAAGGCAGAGACACACGCTCAGATTCGAGGAGATTAGTCACCCAGCAACAAATCTCCTCTTCTTCGGGGCGACTAATCTCCCCCAAAATGCCTCCCGCCAGCTAGAATGTAAATGGCTGGCGGGATTGCAATCGGTGCACTTCTTTTTCCGGAGTCGCCTCACGAGGAAACATCCGGTGACTTCGGAAAATGAAGAGCTCCGAGTGCCATCCCGCTGAAGATTTGATTCTAGCCAACGTGGAGGCAGTTTGGGGTGATTAGTCGCCCACGAAGAAGAGGCGATTTATCGCCGGGTGACAATCTCCCCATAATCTGATCGGGTGTCTCTGCCTTTAGTGCACATTTCTGGCAGCTATTTACATAGCAATAACAAAACAAATGAGTTGTTGCTTCTATTTGGATAGATAAAAGGCACACAAACTCCCTATGTCATTGTTTCACCCTTTAGCAGAACTTCATTAGAAATGCAGGACTGTTGACTGGCTGAACAGGGTGGGAAATCAGTTAAGCATCGTATCAGAACAGAAACTTTGCTGTAAAAGATGAATGTGACACTCTATTCAAGCTTATGTTCTAATACAATTATATAAGAGAATTATCAAAAATGACAGCCCATTGGATTTCATACTGTACACCTAGTTCTAGACAAATGAAATAACCTAAACGGGGCTTCCTTTAAGAAAACCGAAAAACATTCATGGCTGGATTTTCTTGGGACTTAAGGTGAGTTATAGCGACCCTGTGGCCCTAAAACCATTGCTGTACTACAAATCTTAGTCTTTTGAGATTTGCTGCATAATAATACCAGCAGTGATACTATCGACATCTCTTGTACCATGTGAGCACAAGATTATATTGTTCCCAATTTCTGTCCTTCTCTTGCTTTTCATATAATAGTAATATCAAAAAATACAGAATTTATAAAAAAAAAAAAGCAGACTTTATGTAAAAACTATAAATTAATCAGCTAATTAAATAGACATGAAATTGGGGACTACTGAATTGAGTAAACTAAAAAAGCCACTATGGCTTCTTTCTTAGATAGTTGGAAGGTATCCAGCCCTCCCAAGCGGGGCCTCCACTAAGGACCCTACAAAACCACCAGCCACCAGAGCTTTTTTCTTGAACATCAAACACTGTCCCTTCTTTAAAGCTGCCGGTGTCCTCATCTCCATCAAAATCAGCAATAGCCACATAATGCATTTCTTTTAAAACCTCTGGGGTTGGTAAAGCAAAGGCGGGCTTTTCCCTTATCTCTTTATCCATATGCCTTGGTGCTTGTGTCTTTGGAACAAAGCTAGGTTTGACTTTGGTGTCATCATTGCTTGATGGAGGATGGAATGGTCTGGCTCTTGGTGGAACCATTATTGGTCTGTTTCCCACTGGGGTAGATGTAAGTTCTGAGTCCTTCTGTACTTTTCCCTCAATTGTATCAGCAGACAGACTAACTTTTTTAGGAGGAGGGGGCCTTCTTTGGGGGATCACAGGCCTCTGAGGTGGTTCTTTACCAGATACAATGCCACCTTTCTGATTACTGTCAACAGTTCTAGAGGGTACTGGGAGAGCTTTGGAAGGAGGATCTCTAGAGCTTTCACCATCCTGTTTTTGTAAAGGCCTTAGGTCTGGTCTCTCCTGGGGTCTGCCAGCAGCTCCTGAAGTTGGTGTTGGATATGGGGAAGCACCATTTCCTGCAAACTCCTGGTCATTTGGCTTGTCTAGGGATTTTGATGCTGGTTTGAGCCTGCTTCTCAAATTTGAAATATCAACTTTATCGTC
This sequence comes from Xenopus laevis, assembly GCF_017654675.1. Taxonomy (NCBI): domain Eukaryota; kingdom Metazoa; phylum Chordata; class Amphibia; order Anura; family Pipidae; genus Xenopus; species Xenopus laevis. Next base: position 105,403,030 of record NC_054376.1, read on the forward strand.
ATTCTGAGGATCAGTCTTTTGAGTGGCAACTGGCTTGGGTCTCACAACTGGCTTAGGTTTCAAGAATGCATTTGGGGCTATTGAGTCAGGCTTTTCTGTAGGTGGCTCAGGCTTTGGTTTGTTGGCAACAGGCTTAAGCATGGGTTTTTTCAATTCCTTAGGGGACACTTTGTGACCACACTCAATGCCCATTTCATTTTTTAGCTGGAACATTTTGCTTTTGTCATTTTTTAGTTCTGGTTTCCTAGCCTCCTTTGAAGGCATGATTTTCTGAGGGACAGGTGTCATCATGCTGCTCAGTGGTTTGGGCGGTGGTGCCCTTAGCTGATGCGTGCTTGTTCGTTCAGAAGCATCTTCTGTTTTTAACATGGATTCTTTCCTTGGTGGTAGGCTTGGCTTTTCCTCAAGATCTACAGCGGCTTCATCATAAATACTGTTAGCACCAAGGTCTTGTCCGTCCATTGGAGTGCCTTTAAATGCAGAATCTTTGCCTTTCCAGTCTTTGGACCATTTTGATGTGGAGTCTGTACCATTTTGTGGTGGATCAGGCAATGGCCTACATGGGCGAGTTGCTTCTTCTGCTGCGTTATTTTCAGTACTGGCATCTCCCAAGCACAGCTGGGCCATCTCATTAGGTAATGGAGCCAAAAAATTTGGTCTTGAGGCACTGCTAGTCTTTTTGTACTTGTCTATAAATGTTACTGGAGCCCATCCCTCTTTATCTTCCACCTGAATATACCACCATCCGCTATGATTCTTCTCTATAACCTATTAAAATAGCAGAGAGATTGTTTGTACACTTATTTTGCTATGGGGTGACACATGGCAGAATCAGTAATTCTTAAATGGATTTCTATCACTACAGGTATGAGATCTGCTATTAAAGGGCATGTAAAGGCAAAAAAAATAAAATCCAATTTTACACTACTTTCTTTAATGAAAAAGAAACCTATCTCCAATATACTTTAATTAAAAAATGTGTACCGTTTTTATAAGAAACCTGACTGTATGCAGCCCAGACCACACTGAGCATGTGCACAGTCTTAGTCTTGCAAAGACTAAAGTTACAAGATTGTGACCCCCTGTAGCCAACTTTGAAAGCATAAATTATTTGTTTGATTAGGCTTGTGGTGCAGTAAGTCCATGTTTATATTTAGTATACAAAATACAGCATTTCTAGCCTTATTCTATTTTAGACTTTACATGCCCTTTAAAAATGTTAGGGATGTAGGTCCTGATTGAGCTGCCCTGTGCCCCTTCTTTAGAATACGCTGTGTTAAGATTGAATATAATTGAAAGTCAGATCAAGATGACAAAACTGTCTAGTGAGGGGTTAAGCTTAAAGTCCTTGCTTGCTAGTGTACAAAATAACTGAAAATGTTTTGCTTGGCACATATAAAGCAGAATTCAGACAATAAATCATATAAGAAAAAGGTGAAGTTATGTCTAGACAAGCTAATGCATAAAAATCTGCTTTTTAACAAATGATGCTTAATAATAAAATCCAATTACATAAAATTAAAATGACCAATAAGATTGATTCAAGTAAAAAAACCTAATCAAAAATGTTGATATTGTTTTGATCCAAGTATAAAATTGACAGAATTCTCTGTCCGGCCTGTCTGATTTGCTGTACTGCTAAATCTACAGTTTGGAGCACCTTGCAAATAAATCCATCTTCTGAGTTTGAGCATTATCTGCGTGTCCAGATGTGGCGATTGCCTAAGAGATAAATTAACGAACTGACAAGCACAGGATCCGCTAGTAGAAAAACACTGATCCAGATACTATTGACCTAGGGCTTCATTTTGAACATCATATTAAATCACAAGCAAAGTTTACAACACTGACCACTTGGACCACTAAAAAGCTAATCTGACCAGGTGCCCCTGCAAAGATTCAATATGAAAAAAAAAAACACTCACCTCAACCTTCAGCCCAGCCTGGAAGCTTATACCATCTGGTATGGTTGTCTGGAAGTCTGCAATGGTGTAATACTCTTCTTCAACATGTGGGGGCGTAGGTGGTGTTGGGAGATGGAGACCACGAGGCTAAAACAGAAGTAAAAATAGGAAGCAATTAGCAAATTTATGATATCTTAGTTTGAATCCAATCAAATTGCATTTAATTTAGAAGGAACTGAACAATTAGGAAAGAGCATTCAATCAATATTGACACTGAACAAGTGTACTGGGTCTTTAAAATGTGTCCATCTGTTCAGTAAAGCAGTTGATACACAACTAAAAGGTAGGGGGTGTAGTAAGGATGTCTTAATGGTATTTATAGTGAAAAATAGCACAATCCTATACACACACACACACACACACAAGACGTTAAGCGGCTTTAGATTCACTATGGCTACAGGAATCGCAGCAGTACAGAAAGAGAGGCTGAGCACTACTTACAATAGTGAGATCACGTCGGGGAGGAAGCCTCTGTCTTAATACAGGAGATTCTGAAATTGCAGAAATCACAAAAAATGTATGGTTAAAATATAGTAAGTAAAGTAATGGTTAAATTATATTCCACAAGATCCTGTGATGGAAGCAAGAGGCACAATGGTAACATATAAATATAAAGGGACAGTTGTGTTCAGAATAACAGCAACGTGTTTAAAAAAGTGAATAAAACTCATTTTTATTTCCATACACACAAGTGCATTGGGGACACTGCATATTCTATTCCAAAAACAAGAATA